>NC_050577.1:223270655-223374359 GCF_011100635.1 Trichosurus vulpecula | reverse complement strand
TTTGAAAAAAAAAGATTTCACTTCATGATTCATTTGCTCTTGGCAACAATTCTGTCAATCAGAGAAAAATAGGCATTATTTCTATTTTACAGATAATGAAATAGATACATAATTAGTTTGCAATTTTTTCCAAGGTCAATTTAATTCAAATCCATGAAGATAGGTTAAGACATATAATTACCTAACAGAAGGCTAAGGTACCTAACACCTTTAATACTCTCCTGATTCACAAATAATTCTCTGACGCTGTCAAAAATTTAGTGCTAACAATTTTCAAATATACTTATCCTGGAAAGAGTGTTCATGCCAACAATAAATAACATTTACTGTCTTTGATGGAGAGCCAATTTGTCCCTCTCCTAGAGTAGTCCTGAGCCAAACAGAAAAGTATTTGATATTGTTGAGTCTTAATTTCCTAATTAGAACATTCTTGATGCATTCCACTGAAAGAACCTTCTGGAAGGTGCCATTTACCAATAATTTGGGTAAAGACATAAATAGCATGCTGACCAAATTTGTCAGTTAATCAAAGCTGGGAGTTAAGCTCACACACTACAGGACTGAATCAGGATTCAAAATAATATTGATAGGGTAAGATATTAGGTTGGCTCAAATAGGATGAAATGTTATTGAGAGAACATAAGGCTTTATACTTGGTTTCAGAAAGTTGACCTCACAAGTGCAAGATGAATGATGCATAGGCCAGATGGCATTCCATTAAAAAGATCTGGGACTTTTAGTAGACTGCAAACTCAATTGGTTGGTTGTTGTCCTTCGTTCTTGAAGAGGACCAAAATGATATCACTATTCTACAGTCAAGATTCAATGCATCTGACTGTGGCTGATCAGGCCAGTATGAGTTCAGAATGCTCTACCACAGGTCGGTTGCAAATAGTCCATGTGAACGTTTGGTGTGGAAACTCCAAACTTGTACATCCTGTACTTCTTTTGATCTGTTTCAATTCTGCTTTGCTCATAGAGCACAGCACCTTCTCTGATGTGGGCATGCTATGCTGAGTGATCCTGTGCCAATGTCTCCCATGTCATATAATCAATTCCAAAGTTTTTGAGAGAGACCTTGAGAGTGTCCTTGTATCACTTCTTCTGACCACTATGTGAACACTTGCTCTGTGTGAGTTCTCCCTACAACAATCTTTTTGGCAAGCATGGGTTTTGCCTTTGAACAACGTGGCCAGCCCATCGGATTTGTGCTTACTAAAGCAGAGTTTGAATGCTTGGAAGTATAGTTCAAGTAAGGACCTCAGTGTTTGGTACCTTATCCTGCCAGGTGATCTTCAGAATCTTCCTAAGACAATTCAAATGGAAGTGATACAGTTTCCTGGCATGGTGCTGGTAGACTGTCCAGGTTTCACAGGCACACAACAATGAAGTCAGCACCACAGTCCTGTAGACCTTCAGTTTGGTAATTAGAGTCACCAGTACAATATGGCAGCCAAGAACCTGAATGAGATCTTAGGTTACAATTAGAGACATGGAATCTTTACTATACACTGTTCAGGCCGTATCTGGAATGTCTCTCCATCCCGGGTACCACATTGTAGGAAGGGTGTTGTTGTGTGGGAAAGCATCTGGAGGAAAGCAGACAGTATGGTCAAAAGTGTTGAGTTCAGACTTTATGAAAAGCAACCAAAGTAACCGGGTAAACATTGCAAAGCACCCAATTTACACTGACTGGAAGGAAAAACTTCCCAAAAGTTTAGAAATAGGAACTGTTAGCACAGAAAGACTCAGCAGGGGCATGAGAACTAAATTTGTTCAGTCAGTCAATAAACATTTGCTAAAGGCCTATTATGTGCCAGCACTGGGGATGCAAAAAGAAGTAAATGAAAGTATTTGAGTAGCTCTCAGTGAGAAGAGAAAATAGAATTGTTCTGCTTGGCCAAAGAGGAATTAGAACCAGTAGATAGACAGTGCAAAATGGACAATTTAGACTAGTTTTATGAGAAAAATAATTTTCCTAACAGTTTAGAGGAAGGATTTTTCATCTTTAATTAATAGCTTTTAAAAAAACTAAAATAGTATTTTTGTATTAACCTTCCCTTCCCACTCTTCCTTTTCCATTGAGCAAATTAAAAAAAATCCTTCAATCCATATCTAAATGGTCCAACAAAACAAATTCCCACATTAACCATATCCAAAAGCATTTTTATTTCCAAACTTTAAATTTATCACTTTTCTTTCAGGAGATGAGTGGCCTGCTTCATCTTCAGGTCATTTTCATTCAGGGCTTATCATTATGTTGATCAACATTTCAACTCTTCCAAAGTTGTTTTTTTCCCCTCTATACCATTATCATTATATAAATCATTTTCCTAGTTCTACTCACTTGTCAATGCATGGGTAGAACAGGGGTTCTTAATCTGGGGTCCATAACCTTGGTCCATAGATGGATTTAATGGGGTCTGTGAACTTGGATGGGAAAATGCATTTTTGGTTTTTATAACCTTTAGCTGAATTGAGGCTTTCCTTTAATTATTTAAAATGCTGTTCTGGAAAATCATCCATAGGCTTCACTAGACTGTCAAATGGGACTATGATACTAATGATGATGATGATGAAGAGGAGGAGGAGGAGAAGAATGTATATAGAACAAAGTACTTTACAATATTATTTTCTTTGATCTTTACAACAACCCTGAAAGGTAGGTGCTATTCTTATATCTATTTTACAGATTAGGAAACTGAGGCAGAAAGAAGTTAAGTCTGTCTAGGTTGACTTGTCCCAATTCCCACAAAAACGAAATATTTGAGGCTGGATTTGAAGTCAGGTCTTCCTAACTCTAATCTAGCACTCTAACCAGTCAGTAACATAGTTGCCTTGGAGTTAAGAACTGCCACTCTTGCTGTTAATCAATCATATCCAACTCTCCTTTTCTTGGCAAAGATACTGGAATGATTTGCCATTTCCTTCTCCAGATCATTTACAGATGAGGAAACTGAGGCAGAGTTAGTGACCTATTCAGGGTCAAACAGCTAGTAAGTGTCTGAAGCCAGATTTGAACTCAGGAAGATGAGTCTTCCTGACTTAAGACGTGGCACTTTATGCACTATAATGCCACTGCTACTCCGAAGCTATCCTATAAATAATTAACTGCCTTGGGTAGAAGCTGGTTCTTTCCTCATTTGAAGCCTTCAGGAAAAGGTTAGAGGAGTATTCCTCCAATATTCTACAGACAGCATCATATTTCAAATACAAGTTGGGCTCTATTGCCACTGAGATCTACTCTGACTCTGAACCTGTGGCCCTTCTTGCCCACCCTTCCAGCTCTCCTTCCCGTACATGTCCCTCTACCTTTCATATGGATGTTATCTTTGGAGATGAGTCTTGGAGACTAAATGCTTTCCAATGGAGAAATCTTTATCCCCAAAATATGGTCAAACGAGGAGGTCCATGATTGATGATTCTCTAACATTTGGAGAAGTTAAGGCAAACCTTGAGGGTGATAATAGTATTATAATAATAGTATGGTAGCCAGACAGACAGATAGATAGATAGATAGATAGACTGATACATGGATGGATGGGTAGAGATTAGTAGATAGAATGGGATAGACAAATGCACTGATAGAAATGGAAAGATAGAATGAGATAGAGGTAGATGTGGATAGATAGAATGGGATAGATAGATGATAGAGAAGGATGGATAGATAGATAGAAAATAGATAATAAGGTAGAGATAAATAGACAGAGAAAGAGAGAATAATATCGTATAGACACATAGATTTTACCCTTGAAGGAACCTTTATGATCACCGAGTCAAACCCCCTTAATTTACAGATGAGGAAACTCAAACCCTGAAGAAGATAAGATACTTACTCGGATTCACAGAGGTAAGAAGTGGCAGATCCTAGAAATCCAAGGCTCTTTCTACTATGCCATGAGAATGTTGTTTTGTTTTGTTTTGTTTGATATTCAAGTACAACTTCCCAAAAAGGTTTATAGAAAATCAAAACCCATTTAAAAATTCCAAGTCTCAGGCTAAGGGTACATAGAAATGATGTGAATTTTGTTCTTCCAAAAACTGAAACTCCAAGTAAAATTCCCAAAGCTTTGCCCATCCCCAGCACAAAAGACAACATGATTCTTGCCTAGAGAATAGTCCTCCTTTCCAATCACCATCTCATTCATCGTGAGGTCCCAAGAATAATTGTAAGTGAACCAACTGACCAGTTTAAATTTCCTTTCATATGATTGTTATTCTCCAACAATAAAAAGCAAAGTAAATTAGAATGAGGTGCAAACAAAAGCCACCCCTCCCCAAAGATTTTCTTGGTGTCCGTTTTTTATTATTTTTGTTGCTGCTGCTACTGTTGTTATATTTTTCCCTCTTATTGAATGTCACACTCATTTTGCCTTGTGAAGTTTTGGTCGGTGATTACATGTAAAGTTTTTTTTTATATTCAAACCCAGAAATTCAATATATGTTGGTTAAAAGTGTCCATAATCCTTTGAGAATTCTCCTTTTTACATCACGTAAATAGATCTAGACAAAGACTGACCTTTACCTGGCTCCCATCAGCAGTGGTTTACCTAATGGGATTTGGGAGCCAGGTTGGCATGGGTATAACATGAATTCAAACCTGACTTCAGACACTCATTAGCGACGTAACCCAGGGCAAGTCAATTAACTTCTGTTTGCCTCTGTTTTTTTTTTCTTTTTAAAATTTATTTATTTAACATATTAATTTTCAGCATTGATTTTCACAAGAGTTTGAATTACAGATTTTCTCCCCATTTCTACCCTCCCCCCCACTCCAAGATGATGTATATTCTAGTTGCCTGTTCCCCATTAAGCCCTCCCTTCTGTCACCCCACTCCCCTCCCATCCCCTTTTCCCTTCCTTTCTTGTAGGGCAAGATAAATTTCTACGCCCCATTGCCTGTGTATCTTATTTTCTAGTTGCATGCAAAAACTTTTTTTTTGTTGTTTTTGAACATCTGTTTTTAAAACTTTGAGTTCCAAATTCTCTCCCCTCTTCCCTTCACACCCACACTCCCTAAGAATTCAAGCAATTCAACATAGGCCTCATGTGTATCATTATGTATAACCCTTCTACAATACTCCTGTTGTGAAAGACTAACTATATTTTGCTTCTTCCCAACCCCTTTATTGAATTTTCTCCCTTGACCCTGTCCCCTTTTGAAAGTGTTTGTTTTTGACTACCTCCACCCCCATCTGCCCTCCCCTCCATCATCCCCCCCTTTTATTATCTTCTTCCCTCTTCTTTCGTGTGGGGTAAGATACCCAATTGAGTATGTATGGTATTCCTGGCTCAGGCCAAATTTGATTCGAGCAAGATTCACTCATTCCCCCCTCACCTGCCCTCTCCCCTCCTCCCACAAAACTGCTTCCTCTTGCCACCTTTATGCAAGATAATCCACCCCATTCTATCTCTCCCTATCTCCCTCTCTCAATATATTCCTCTCTCATCCCTTAATTTGATTTTATTTCTTTTAGATATCTTCCCTTCATCTTCAAACTCACCCTGTGTCCACTCTCTCTCTCTCTTTCTCTCTCTTTATATATTTATACACATACATATATACATACAAGCACATTCGCATATATATATATATGTATATATGCATATTCTTTCAGCTACTCTGATATTGAGGTCTCATGAATCATACACATCATCTTTCTATGTAGGAATGTAAACAAAACAGTTCAACTTTAGTAAGTCCCTTATGATTTCTCTTTCTTGATTACCTTTTCATGCTTCTCTTGATTCTTGTGTTTGAAAGTCAAATTTTGTATTCAGCTCTGGTCTTTTCACTGAGAAAGTCCTCTATTTTATGAAAATCCATATTTTGCCTTAGAGCATGATACTCAGTTTTGCTGGGTAGGTGATTCTAGGTTTTAATCCTAGCTCCACTGACCTCCAGCATATCATATTCCAAGCTCTTAGATCTCTTAATGTAGAAGCTGCCAGATCTTGGATTATTCTGATTATGTTTCCACAATACTCAAATTGTTTCTTTCTGGCTGCTTGCAATATTTTCTCCTTGATCTGGGAGCTCTGGAATTTGGCGACAATATTCCTAGGAGATTTCTTTTTGGGATCTATTTGAGGAGGCGATCGATGGATTCTTTCAATTTCTATTTTGCCCTGTGGTTCTAGAATATCAGGGCAGTTCTCCTTGATAATTTCTTGAAAGATGGTGTCTAGGCTCTTTTTTTGATCATGGCTTTCAGGTAGTCCAATAATTTTTAAATTATCTCTCCTGGATCTATTTTCCAGGTCAGTGGTTTTTCCAATGAGATATTTCACATTGTCTTCCATTTTTTCATTCCTTTGGTTCTGTTTTATAATATCTTGATTTCTCATGAAGTTACTAGCTTCCACTTGCTCCAAACTAATTTTTAAGGTAGTATTTTCTTCAGTGGTCTGTTGGACTTCCTTTTCCATTTGGTTAATTCTGCCTTTCAAGGCATTATTCTCCTCATTGGCTTTTTGGAGCTCTTTTGCCATTTGAGTTAGTCTATGTTTTAAGCTGTTGTTTTCTTCAGTGTATTTTTCAGTATTCATTTGAGTCTCCTTTAGCAAGTCATTGACTTGTTTTTCATGGTTTTCTCTCATCATTCTCATTTCTCTCCCAATTTTTCCTCTACTCCTCTAACTTGCTTTTCCAAATCCTTTTTGAGCTCTTCCATGGTCTGGGACCAGTTCATGTTTTTCTTGGAGGCTTTTGGTGTAGGCTCTTGCACTTTGTCAACTTCTTTAGGCTGTATGTTTTGGTCTTCTTTGTCACCAAAGAAAGAATCCAAAGTCTGAGACAGAATCTGGGTGTGTTTTCGCTGCCTGGCCATGTTCCCAGCCAACTACTTGACACCTGAGCTTTTTGTTGGGATATGACTGCTTGTAGACTAAAGAGTTCTATGTTCCACATTTGGGGGGGTTGTGCCAGCTTTGCCACACCAGCACTTCTCCTTCCCCAAGAACCCCCAACCCGGACTGGGCTTAGATCTTCAGCAGGCTGTGCACTACTACTCTGATCTGCCACTTAATTCCTCCCACCAGGTGGGCCTAGGGCCAGAAGCAACAGCAGCTATAGCTGCCCCACCTCCGCTGCCCCGGGGGTGGTGGCTGAACCCGAACTCCTTCCACTCCCACAGCTTTTCCCACTAACCTTCTCTGCTATCTTTGGTGTTTGTGGGTTGAGAAGTCTGATAACTGCCGCAGCTCACTGATTCAGGGTGCTAGGGCCCGCTCAGCCCGGCTCCTGGTCTGGTTGGTCCGAGAAGCTCACGCTGGGCTCTGCTCTGCTCCGCTCCCAGCTCCCATCTCCGTGTGGGATAGACCTCACCCAGAGACCATCCGGGCTGTCCTGGGCTGGAGCCCTGCTTCCCTCTGCTGTTTTGTGGGTTCTGCAGTTCTAGAATTGGTTCCGAGCCATTTTTTATAGGTTTTTGGAGGGACTTGGCGGGTAGCTCACTGCTTTCCAGCCACCATCTTGGCTTTGCCCCACTGTTTGCCTATGTTTTGCCATCTGTAAAATGAAAGTATCTATTTCAACTACCTCCCAGGGCTGTTGTGAGAATCAAATAAGATAATTGAAAAGTGCTTAGCCCATGGCCTGACATAGTAAATACTATATAAATTCTAGCTGTTATCATCAGTTTTATTATATCTATACTAAAGGTCCTGTGTATCCCCAAATATTCCTTGTATCATTGTTAAGAGCTTCCTGAATTTGTCTTATTAATGAACCTCATCATTCTGCCAATTGTGAAGAGTTATAAGGATTTGAATTCACTCCCCTTTTTCTTCACTCACATTATCACCTTTTATAAATATTTTTAATCTAATTATTTTATTTTCAGTATATTTTTTAATTAATTAAAAGCTCATGAATGGCAGGATGGAACAGTGGGTAGAGGGCAGGTCTCTGGGTCAAGAAGATCTTGGTTTCATGTTCAAGTCTCTCATACCTACTGGCCACGTAACCCTGATGAGTCTCATAATGTTTCATTGACCCTGCCCTCAATGACCTTACATGCTACTGGAGACAAGGATCTTCATGTAGGAGGAAATGTTCTTTTTCTGAGTCTTGAAGGGAGCTAGGGGTTCCAAAAGGCAGTGGTGAAGAGGGAGACTATTAGAGGTATAGGAAATGGTCTCTGCAAATGCTTGGAGATAAGAGATCAGATATGTTATTGCAGGGACTGATTCTTAAAAACAACAACCACAAAGACAGCAACAAATACCAATGATACCAAATTACTTTGAGAGAACTTGATTTCCATAATTTAAAAAAAAATTATCTTGTCATCATTCCTATGATAGGTTTTATCACATGACTTTGTGGCTAGAGCACTGAATATAAAATCAGAAGATCCAGATTCTAAACTCAACCCTACCACTACCTAACTAGAAGAATCTAGGCAAGATACTTAACGTTTCTGGCCTTTAGTTTCCTCATTTACAAAATGAGATATAGATATAGATGTGAATATAAATATGGACATGGACATGGTATATAGATATGGACATGGATACAGATACAGATGTAAAGATTATATACAACCATTGAGATAATTGTTTTGCGTGACTATTCATATTTGTTATAAGACATTTTGTTTATTTTATTTTTATGGAGTAGGAAGTGGAAAAGAGAGAAAAGTAGATTTGTTAATTTTTTTAAAGTAGAGAGATGGACAGGCAGTGCTATAGATGTGAAATGTGGTATGTACTTTCAGATAATGTCATTGTATTATTTGTTTTCATTAACTGTTTTATACTGTTACAAGAAATCTCTCATGAAATCAAGAATAATCTGTAAATGTGTTTAAATAAAAAACATATGAATAAAACTTTTTTTTTCCTAAATGAGTGAGTTGGTTTTGCTGACCACTGAAGTCTCTACTGGCTTGAAATCTGTGCTCCAACAATTCTGAGAGAGGAACACTGATATGCATTGTGATCCTGTTTGATCATGGGGAAGGGTGGGGAATGATTTCAAGTTCAAAAGCATGTTGGAATGTTCCAAATTCCATCTGGAAAATCACCAATGTGTCCTTGATGCATGTGTGTGGTCTTTAGTTACAAGACAAGTATTAACTCCTCCATTTGCTTTTTACTACGTGCTTGGGACATGTTAATAAATGAGCAAAATGTTAACTATGTTTTAGTATTCAAATTTCATATTCTTTCTTTCTAGCATGATAGAGGTTGGCCACTATTGTTGGATAGAGAGAAAGAAAGAGAGAGAGAGAGAGAGAGATAAATAGAACAACAAAGGAACCCTTAAAATTCCCAAGAAATGCAACACTTCTTAATATTTTTAATTTCTTATCATTGCTCAGTGGTTTATCAGTTGTATTGGACTCTTTGTGACCCATTATCATTTACCATATACTTTTATAGTCTCCCATATTTCTATCTAGAGCATCATCATTTTTCTAGATATCAAGGTTAACCAACCACAGTGTCATCCTGGACTCCTCCTCACTTTCTTTTAAATATCCTTCCACTCCATTGCCAAGTCTTCTTGTTTTTTCTTCCACAGTATCTCTTACAACCATACCCTCCTCTCTACCCAGATTGGTACCAGCCTAGTTTCTAATTTCTTTACCTTTCATCTTAATTACTATAGTTGTCTGACTCTTTGTAACAACAATGTTACTTGCAGCTACTGTGGCTGTGTAAGGCCAATAACACCAGCACACAGGATGGCTGCTAGCACAGGATCTTTGATCTGCTTTTCTAAGGAAAGCAACTTTAAGGGGTTAACAAACGTACTTTAGGGGGTGGAGCCAATGTGGCAGCTGGAAAGCAGAGACTTCCTTAAGCTCTCCCCCAGCTCCCTCCAAACCCCTATAAAAATGGCTCTGAAACAAATTTTAGAGCTACAGAACCCACGAATAGCAGATGAAGCAGGGCTCCAGCCCAGGATAGCCTGGATGGTCGCTGGGAAGAATCTATCACACAGAAATGGGACCAGAGAAGAGCCCAGCATGGGCTGGGCCGGAACCAACCAAACCAGGAGCCAGGAGGGCCCTGAATCATTGAGCTGTGGCAGCTGTGGCACACTTCCCAACCCACAAACACCAAAGACAACAGAGCAGGTTAGTGGGAAAAAATTCTGGGACAGAGTGAAAGGAGTTTGCTGTTGGCCACTGCCCCGGGGGCAGCGGAGGTGGTGCCGTTCTTAGGCTGCTTCCAGGGGTACAGCTGCAGTTGGTTCCAGCCCCAGGCCCACCTAATGGGAGTAATTAAGTGGCAGATTAGAATGGGAATGCAAAGCCTGCTTTGCTCTGCCTGGATCTGGGCCACGATCCTGGTTGGTAGTTCTTGGGGGAGAAGGAGCACTGGTGTGGCAGAGCTTGCTGTGTAGAAGTAGCTCTGAAAACATCAGCACAGCCCCTCAAGCTTGGCTAAAAGTACTCTGTACTCTACAAGCAGTCATATCCCAACAAAAAGTTCAGGGGTCAAGTAGTTTGCTGGGAACATGGCCAGGCAGCGAAAAAAGGATGCAGACTCAGACTCAGACTTTGGAATCTTTCTTTGGTGACAAAGAAGATCAAAATATACAGCCAGAAGAAGTCAACAAAGTCAACGAGCCTACATCAAAAGCCTCCAAGAAAAATATGAATTGGTCTCAGGCCACGGAAGAGCTCATAAAGGATTTGGAAAAACAAGCAAGAAAAGTAGAGGAAAAATTGGGAAAAGAAATGAGAATGATGAGAGAAAACCATGAAAAACAAGTCAATGACTTGCTAAAGGAGACCAAAAAAAAAAATAATGATGAAAATAACACCTTAAAAAATAGACTAACTCAAATGGCAAAAGAGCTCCAAAAGTGAATGAGGAGAAGAATGCCTTGAAAGGCAGAATTAGCCAATGGAAAAGGAGGTCCAAAAGACCACTGAGGAAAATACTACCTTAAAAATGAGATTGGAGCAAGTGGAAGCTAGTGAATTGATGAGAAATAAAGATATTATAAAATGGAACCAAAGGAATGAAAAAGTGGAAGACAATGTGAAATGTCTCGTTGGAAAAACCACTGACCTGGAGAATAGATCCAGGAGATATCATTTAAAAAATTACTGGACTACCTGAAAGCCATGATCCAAAAAAGGGCCTAGATATCATCTTTCAAGAAATTAGCAGGGAAAACTTCCCTGATATTCCAGAGCCAGAGGATAAAATAGAAATTGAAAGAATCCACCGATCACCTCCTGAAAGATTCCAAAAAGAAAACTCCTAGGAATATTGTCACCAAATTCCAGAGCTCCCAGATCAAGGAGAAAATACTACAAGCAGCCAGAAAGAAACAATTTGAGTATTGTAGAAACACAATCAGGATAATACAAGATCTAGCAGCTTCTACATTAAGAGACTGATGTGCTTGGCATGTGATATTCTGGAGGTAAATGGAGCTAGGATTAAAACAAAGAATCACCTACCCAGCAAAACTGAGTATCACGTTCCAGGGCAATATATGAACTTTTAGTAAAATAGAGGACTTTTAAGCTTTCTCAGTGAAAAGACCAGAGCTGAATAGAAAATTTGACTTTCAAACACAAGAATCAAGAGAAGCATGAAAGTATAAACAAGAAACAGAAATCATAAGGTACTTACTAAAGTTGAACTGTTTTGTTTACATTCCTACATGGAAAGATGATGTGTGTAATTCATGAGACCTCAGTATTAGGGTAGCTGAAAGGAATATACATACATATATGTGTATATATCTCCTTTTTCAGTGACCGAGGGCTTCATACCTCTCGAGGGCTTCACACCTCTCATAACCTAACTAGCAAAAGGGTACAGGCCTTCCTACAAACAAAGGCAAGACTCACTCAAAGGCACTTGATTGCCTTGTGCTGAGAAGCACTGCAAAAATACAGTAAAAAGTATCATTTGGCTTGCCCTTACACTCTTCTTGACTCCATTTGGGGTTTTCTTGGCAACAATATGGAGTGGTTTTCTATTTCTTTTTCTAGCTCATTTTACAGGTGAGGAAAAAGAGGCAAACAGGGTTAAATGATTTGCCTAGGGTCACAAAGCTAGTGATTTAAATTTTAAAATATTTTTAAGATTATTGATACTTTAAAATTTTTTATTAAAATTAATTTCAAGATGTGTCTCTCCACTTCCCTAAACAGAAAATCATCTCTTTTTAACAAAGAAAGAGATACAAAGTTGGTTTTTTTCTGAAAAACTAACTAATGTATCATCTGAGACTGAAAGTATTTGCAATGTTCCACACCCATAATCCCTCACCTCTGCAAACAAGGATCAAGGCACATTTTATTGTATTTTCCTCAGGGAGAAATATAATTTTCTTTACACAGGGTTTAGTTTTTAATTTTAGTTGTTTTGTTGTTTTTATTTGTTGTTTTGTTGTTTAGTTTGTTTCATTTGTAGTTTGTATTATTCTTTCTACTGTAATCATTTAGTCTATTAAAGACCAATTATCTTCATTGTTAAAAAATTCAATTGTACAGTTTTCCAAAGCAATTAACATAGTATTATGCGTTTGCTTATTTTAATCATTAAACAATTCTATAAGGCAAGCAGAGAACTGACTAGACTTGTGATTTCACTGGTATAGTGAACTCCCAGATGAGGAAAATCCTTCTACAAATGCACAAGGGAACTTTTTTGGGGAGCAGGAGGAAGGAGCAGTGCAGGGTAGAACTTTTTATCTTACTTGCCTAGAGCACTGAGAGGTTAATCGACTTGCCCAGGGTCCCACAGCCTATATGTGTACAAGGCAACATTTGAACCCAGATCTTCCTAACTCCAAGGCCAACTCTCTGTATACTACAAAGTTTGCTATTGACATGATTCATAATAACATAAGCTTTCAAGATGAGCCCAAGATTCTTAAGGCATAAGGTGGGATGGCTAGATGTGCCTAGTTCACTGCGCTGATTTCAGGAAAAGCAGAACTGACCTTTCCCAGGTGGTCTATTGCTTTCCATGATACTGTGCAATAATTTGCACTCCTCTTGGGATAAAACTAGTCTGTCTTGTGATTAAATCAAGGAAATACTGAAAGAGATACAAGCCAATGCATAGTACCATGGTAACCAGAATGCATCAGGAAGGAAAGAGTACCACTGGGAATTGGTAAAACATAAGCAACTTAGTTGAAACCTTTTAAAAAAATAAGTGCTCTAGCAAATCGTTAAGTACAAGGCAAAGGGATACCAGTTGGAAGAATTTGGCAAAGCTTTGCAAACTTTGTGCAGCCCAGCCTTACTAACACAAAATAAAGGGAGGATAAAAATGACCCTGACCATTTAATATAAGGGAGGTAGATAGAATGTGGCCAATTTCAAAGGCTCCTGATGAAAAGGAAAATGAAATAACTGGGATTTAAAGTTACATGGGTAAAGCAAAAATAATGAGTTTCCATCAAGCCAAAACAGTCTGCATTTCATCTGAGAAGTGGTGCCATGGCTTGTGAGAATCTTTCAACTGGAACTTCATATAATTCCGAAATGAAAGGTTCAAGTTTTGTGACTCAACAATAATTCTGTTGGACATCACAGTTATGTTTGGTAAGTCCTAACCATGGTCATGACTAACAAGGATGATGCTGGGAAGGCTTCATGGGGTGGTTGCACTTTATTTGGGTCTTAAAGGCTGGGGTGGATTTCAACCCCATGAAGAAATGGAAAGAGGACATTCCAAGCATAAGGAAGAGGGAGAATAAAAGCCCAAGTAATGAGAGAAAAAATCCCAACCCTCTCAAATGTTTTATTCTGGGAATCTGACTGGGCTAGGAATTGTCAGATAATTCAACACATCTTGTTTCTTCTCTCTTTGAAGTCAATTACCTAATTTAAAAATTCTAAGCCCTGAGGCAAAACTATGCAGAGACTTTCATCTCTCCAAATCATGACTCCTCAAAATGTTCTTTCTACAGAGGCAACACAAGGGCTTGGTGAAAGTGAGTTTGGCTCAGGGCTTCAATATTTAAAGGGAATTTGAAACATACAAAGATTTAGAGTCAGAGGAACTGAGTTCAAAGCCCTCCTCTGAATTTCAATGTTTATATGACTTTAAACAAGTCACTGAATCTCCCTAGAACCTACTTTCTTCATCTGCAAAATTAGGGGATTTGATTAGCATCTGAGGTTCCTTCCAGCCCTAGATCCGTGGTACTCTGAGTATTAACAGGTTTTGAATCTTCAGCAGGTAAAAGCAACCGAATCTATTATCTAGTCTGTAAGAACAGGAATAGGGGTAGGAAGAAAGAAATAAGCATTTATTGAATACTTACTAGTTGCTAAGCTTTTTACAAATATTATCTCATTTGATCCTCAAAAAAATCCTGGGAGGTAGGTTCTATCATCATGCCCATTTTATAACTGAGAAAATCGAAGCAGACGGAGTATATAACTTGCCCAGGATTATACAGTTAGAAGTGACAGACAGACAGACAGACAGATATAGACATAGAGAGAGAGGCATAGACAGAGAGACCTCATAATGGTCTAGAGACTGTTCCCATAAAGGCCAGTAGCCCAAAGTCTTGTGTCTTCCTATCAGAGCTCTCTCCCCAAAGTCTTTCTCCATCTTTTCAACTGAATTCATCTTCAAGTGGTCAATTCCAGGGTATTTTGCGTTCTATTAATACCAAACACATTTTAGCAGCTAGGATAGAGGATAGAGTGCGGGATGTCAAGTCAGGAAGACATGAGTTCAAATCTCACCCCAGTTACTCTGGGGATGCAGTAAGTTCTTAGCCTTGGATCCCTTGTCTGTAAAATGAAGGGGTTGGACCCTTCCGGACCCTTCCAGTCCCTTCCAGATCTAAATTTATGACATTCGAATCACTGGTTAGAACTCTGCATAGCTATGCAGGCTGTTAACTTCCCAAGTCCCTCCAAGCATGTTAGGGTCCACTTGGACAGAAATTACCACTCTGGGGACTTGTGAATCCGTAGACTCTTTGGTGAGATTTCAGTGAGTGGGATCAGGTAAGGAATCAGATTTTAGCCGCTTGGTTCTTTGTTTAAAAGTGCATCCCTTCCAAAAGCCCAGTTGGCGTCCAGTAGAAAATGACATCACTCTCCATCCTCATTTTAAGCACAAGTTAAACAACTGTGGCCAAAGACCATCCTCCCTTTAAAAGGGGACAGTGGGTTTGTGGCCCATTGAAAGCAGCCACATGTTGACTCCTTTTGCTATTACCAAATCAATGTCCCCTTTTGTTTCCCATTCAGGATGGGATTTCACTCCAGAGACACTCAGGAAACCACTTATGTTACTGAACTTCTGTTCCAAGTGAATCTTTTGATGACAATGTTCTTGTGTGTCTCAGGGCATGTTTTCCTACTTCTCCCTCCAGTTACCTCTCTTCCCTTTCACTGCTGTTTTTTGCCTATTTTTATCCGAGGGAAATTATCGCACTGATTTGAGGGTTCCCTCGCCAAACCCCTCTAAATAATTTGCTTCAAAATCTCAAGTTAGACTCCACAACTATTCATTGTGTTTCTGCCATGAGCTTGTGTTTCCAGATGAATAACAATCAGTTGTCCGCCAAGGGGTGTGAGCAATACCCCCATCTAGATTTTCAGTCTACACAAGCCTGTCTAGACTAACATATGAATTACCAGTCTAATTGCTTTAAATCTGAACACAATCATCTAATTAAGCTTCTGATTTAATTACTCAAAGAGTAATGAACAGCTCAATTAGTTACTTTCACAGCTAACTAGGTGAATTCTCAAATAGTTTTTTCCCCCCCACATCATCAGTGTCCATAAAGTCTCTTCAAGCTTTCTGATTTTCCACATATTCCCATCAACACTAACAATGGTAGACATCTTGGAGAGGCTTCTGAGATATGGAGAAGAGAGAGAGGTGATATTTATCTAGAAAAGGAGACAGAGAGGAGACCTTGATCAGGAGAAAACTGTTAAAGGATTGGAATAAAGGAATAAGGCATTTTAAGGGGAAAAAACAGTTCAGATTTCTTGTTGAATGAATGGATATTAATGTAATAAATGGAATTGTCTCTCTGAAGTTGTCTCAGCCTTTCAAAATACACACAACACATATACATATATATATTCATGTATGCATACACATATATGCATATATATGCATGTATACATACACACATATTTTGTGTGTATATGCATATATACATACACACCTTCTATGTGCTTTTATTGGCTAGGCTCTGTGACTTCAGGTTTGGCATAGCAGGTAGGACTGCCTTTGGAGTCAGGTTCCACCTGAGATACAGACTAGTTGAGTGACCTGAAACCTTTCAGTGCCCTGGGCAACTTCCTACAACTATGTGTTATAAAGGAATTGCCAAATTAAGTTTCCCTGAACTGATGAAATGACAGGGTCTGAACATACATGTGTGTATGCATGTACGCATATATATGTACTATGATATAACATACATGTGCACATGTATACTCATGTGGGCATGCATGCACATGTTTGTATATGTGCATTGTAGTACATGCGTGCATATGTGTGTTGTGATACATGCATACATGCATATGTACATTGTGTTGTCTATACTGTATGTACATATACATGTGTGTGGATGCATATCTGTGCATATGCATTTATACTATACAACACATACTGAACGTGTATATCTGTGCATGTCTGTATACACGTGCACATGTATGTATGCATATGTTTGCATGGTTTGGGTTGCATATATATGCATATATTTGCATGTATGCATGCAGGCATGTACAGGTATGCATTGTGTGGCTTTGGCTCAGACTAGATAGATATAAATAGATATATACACACACATACACATATATGCACATACACACATCCATATGTACATTTATACAATACATATATACAAATGTATGTATATCCATGTTTCATATACGTACATATGTATGTATTCTATTTATGGTTTGGGTTCAAACTATATATACTAAAATATATAAAACACATATGTATGAATGTGTATGTATGATTTCAGTTCAGACTATGTATACACACACAACATATATATATACACACACACACACACACACACACACACATATATCTGTTTGTATACACACACAGAAAAACCTACCATTTATATAGATATGTCTATGTATGTCTATGTGGGTAGGTATACATGTGCATGCATGTGCGCATACTTATGTATACATACATATATTACTGTTGTAAAGGCAGCATGAAAACAGTTCTTGTCTAAAAGTCAGAATGCACAGCTGTATCAGTAGAAGGGGCCTATGGAACAGTGGGTATTTTCCGGAGTCACAAGCAGAGCTGGGAGGGACAGAGCTCATCCAGCCTCCCCCAGCCATGTTATGGCTGGAGAACCTGAGATCTCAGGAGTGCACAGACTAAGTAACACAAGTAGGAAGCAGGAGGGGCCTCTGTGGCCGACTCATCCACCTCCTTCATTTTATAGATTAGGATCCTAAAGACCACAGTGGTTAAGTGAAATTGCCCAAGGTCAGACCAGTGACAAAGGTAGGCTTCAAACCCAGTTGCTTTTACACTAGACCTTTGTATTAGGAGGCAGAGTTTATAATCTCAAAGAGGATCATAAACAGTCTGAAACGTTCGGAACCGCCGGATATAAGAAACTCTCAAAGTAGAAGGCAGACAGAATCAAAACATTATTTGCTCCACAGTAACCAACCCATGAACCGCAACCCCATTTTTGATATATTGATCAAAAGCTCAGGCCCAATAAGTACGCCTTGAAAGAGTAACAGGAGGCTACCGAGAAGCATGATTGGCCGTAAAGCAAATCATGTTTCCCCCTCTATGGTAATAAGATTACCCACTGGACTGAAGTCTTTGTTCAGCTTCCTCCCGTAGGTCAGCTCTGCTACTGGCAGCTCCTGCTTCAGCTGTGGCTGTGGCTGTGGCTGTAACTGTCGCTGTAACTGTCGCTGTAACTGTCGCTGTAACTGTCGCTGTAACTGTCTCTGGCTCCAACCAGAAAAGGAAAAGAGGATCTTCAAGCTGTCCTCTCCCCTCTTATAGAGTTTTTGACATCATCAAGCACCGCCTGAACGACCAGGGCCGATTGGTTCTTAACTTGGCCCCTCCCCCTAGCGTAGCCGTTAACACCTCCCCTCAGCCAGCCCAATGACTCATCACACAGGAAGTTGTCTGCTTCCGGGAATGCTCTTTGGGCTTCCTGCCCCGGAAGAGCAAGCCACAGTGTCCAGAGGCTCAATGAGGTAAGCTGAGTCATTCAATAGAAAACAAAGGCCATTATGGCTACAACCTTGGTAAAACATCTAAGGGAGTGGAGCTTAACTCAATCTCATTCTTACCCATATTAAGAGTCTTCTCCTAAGGTTTCACACCCAACTAATAGACTCTTCTTATCCAACCAATATCTAGTAGCACATGCCTCCTGATATTTCCAATTTTCCATTTTAGAAATTGTCTTAGAGAGATTTCAGATAGGGTATAGGATGATAGAAGTTTACAAAATGCCTACTATTGTCAATCCTTCCCGTCCAATAGAATTGATGTAGTGATGCTCTAGGTACTTGTATAAGATGTTAGTTCACCACTCCAGGAAAGTCCGTCAGTACCGTCTAAGGCTAATCTAAATGGTCCTGCCCCAGTTGCCAAGAGCAAAATGAGAGATAAATTAATTTCCTCACCCCAACCCATATATCAAGTGAGTTGGAAGAGCTCCCACTGATAGGGAAGTACAGTATTTTCTATGTGTCTGTCTCATAAAAGATGAAAAAGACCCAAGGCTATTGGCTGACTCATAAAAAGACCTACAAAACTCCCCTGCAGAGAAGAAGGCACAGCACAGCCATGATTCATCAGGTAAGGAATAGGTGGAAACAGCTCAGAGAAAGGGCCATCAACCAGAAATCTAGGAGTTCAGCAACACATATCTATAGCATCCTAATAGAAGAAGCAAAATAGACACACAGCAAAATATCCCAGCAGGTGACATTAGCAGGCTCGTGGAAAGCATCATCACCTAGCATTTGTTAATTGCTTACTATGTGCTAGGCACTGTGCTAAGGGTACAAAGAAAGGCAAATAGCTACAAACAAGAAGAACCCAGGCCTCTTTTCTCAAGGAGCTCAATGAAGGGAGTTGGGAGGATTATGCCTTCTCCTTTGGAGCAGGAGAATGCTTGTATGTTTACTCGTGCTATAACTTTGAGTTAAATATTCCTCTGTAAAAATGATCTGACTGCTAAGTGGCTAAAGGGAATTGAGTGCTGGGACTCCTAAAACTGGGAGAACACATTTGGTAGGGGCCTTAGAGCAGAGAGATATTTTAGCTGGTAAATAACCCTAAAAGCATGAGTTGCCTGGGCTACAATGTTCTCTCCTTCATTGGTGATATGGGAACATCTGGAAGAGCATTTCCCTTTGTAAATGAATTTGTGTGTTGGACTGAAATTTACTCTGCAATCTATTTAAAATGGAGAGAGATTAACCATAAGCAAATTACCACGTATAAAATTGTATATTGGGCATTTCCTCTGAAAATGTAGTTGACTGCAGAATCAGGCAGAGGTACATTGGAAATATTTGAATTAAGTTGGATTGTTACAACATGAGGTGTGACTACAGAGTAAGGAGCTGTTTTTTTTGGAAGGAGGGAGAGGGGAACTTTTAATCTTAGTTGCCTAGAGCACTGAGAGATTAATTAACTTGTTCAGGGTCCTACAACCTGTATGTGTAAGAGGAAGCACTTGAGCCCAGATCTTCCTAGCTCCAAGGCCAGCTTTCTCCATACCACAAAGTTCTGCTGTTGGCTTGATTCATAAGAATAAGATTTGGGCTTTCAAGATGAGCCCAATATCCTTAAGGAATAAAGTGGGACAGGCTAGATGTGCCTAGCACAGTGAAACTGTGTTGATTTTAGGAAAACCAAACTGACCTTTTCCAGGTGGTCTATTGCTTTCCAGGATACTGTGCAATAGTTTGCACTGCTCTTGGGATAACATCTAGACTTCTTGTGATTAAATCAAAGAATGTACCTAACCAAATAGAGCCCTCTTTCAAAGTCACCTGAAGGTCTTCACACATGCTTCAATCATATTATTACTCAAAACATTTTCTGGAATGACTTCTTTGGAATTTCTTTCTTAACATGTGTGTGAATATGTGTGTGCATGTATATGTTTGTGTGATACCCTTTAAGGAGTCTGACAAAACCTATAGACCCTTTCTAAAAATCATTTTTAAATGCGTAAAATAAGATTCCTAAAACCAAATAAAATATATTCCATAAAATATAAGATTACAAAGGAATGAATTACATTGAAAGGCAGAGTGTGTACATATATACACACACACACACAAACACACACACACACACACACACACATATATATACAAATATATGTATAGATAGATATACATACATAGATACACATATGCGTATATATGTGTATATGTTTCTCTGTGTGTCTGTATACCACTATGAATGCTGCAGAGGCAACTTATATACATATCTATTAGTATTGTATTACATATCCTTATAAACACATATTTTATGTGGTTGTGGATGGTGGAAGTATAATGCAAACCCAAGGTTAAGAACCTGCTTAGAACTACCTTATGAAGCAAAAGGAAAGCTAACCTCAATCATTACATGCTACGTAATTTGTAATGCCTTATAAAATAATCACAGAATTTCGGAATTAGAAGGCACCATAGTAACCATCTAGTCCAACATATACCCCGCCCAAAAAGTGTGCCCTATAAAATACACCCAAAAAGTAACCATCTAGCTCCTGTTCAAAGGTCCCTAGGGAGGAGGCACTCACTTCCTTCCAAGACAACCAAAATCACTTTGGGATAGTTCTACTTATTAGGTAGTTTTCGTTATAGTAAAACCTAAATTTGCCTCTACAACTACTACTCCTTCTGCCCACTGAGGAACTGATAGACATAGAACTACTTGAAAACCATTGCCCTGTCTTTTCCCACCCCACCCCCCACCTCCAATACACTGCTTTTCCTTCTCAAGCTAATTTTAGTTGGCATTATTATGGCATGCATTCATAGCACTTCCTGGATGAACATACTAGTTTATCAACGTCCATTATAAAATGTGGATTCCAGAACTAACATAATGTTCCAGGGGTGGTCTTACCAGGCAGAGTACAATGATACTACCAATCAATTAGTCAGGAATTCAGTCAGTCAACAAGCATTCATTAAGTGCTTTCTATGTGTCATATGCTGTGCAAGTGCTAGGAATACAACACAAGCAGACAGAAAGACAGTCCCTGCCCCCAAGGAGTTATATTCTAATAGAGAAGGTAACACATAAAAGAAACTGGAAAAGAGGGAGGAAAAGGGGGAAGATAAGAAGGTTCCCCAATTTAGGTATGATGAAGAGGTCAAGAGAAGTTCAGCCTGGTAGAATATGAAGAGATGCCTAGCCTAGGCATCCTCATAAATCAAAAGATCATCACCTCATTCCTGGAAGCTGGGTTTATGCTAAAATATCACAAAATCACATTAACTATTTTTCATTAAATTTTATTTTCTGATAAGGATATACTTTTCTCTCATCCTTGCCTCGGCACTGAGAAAACAAGAAAAACAAACCCGTATACAACATACATAGTCAAGCAAAACAAATTCCCACATTGGTCATATTATTTTAAAAAAAAGTATCAAGCTTGCACTCTGAGTCCATGGCCTCTTTATCTGGAGGTGGGCACCATGTTTCACGAGGAGTTGTTAGGAGCTAAGGTTGGTCCTCAGCTTGATCAGAGTCACACTAACTTTTTGGTTACTTTTCAGGGTTGGACCTAACTCAAGCCTGATAGTCCATGTTTGACACTAAAAAAAAAAAACAACAACAACAACAACAACAAGGTACTCAGAGTTCATTCAACAATAATTAAATGAAAAGTTCCTTACCAGGAAGTTTTCTTTAACATCTCCTTAGCAGGAGAGGACTAATCAGCAAGGTTAAACAATGAGGACACATTGAGCTGGTTCAACCGAGAGAAGCTCTCTCTCATAGAAAATTAGAGCCCTCCCAGAGTTCCTCCTGGCTACTTTGTGCTCAGGCAACTAGTGAGTAAACCTTGGTTTCCCCCAGCCCACCATATCTAGAGAATAGCTCCAATAACATTTAGGGAAATACTATCCTAATATGCATGAGGGGTAGTGTTAGGTTAGTGCCCCTATACCAACTATCATACCACATGTTTGATTCATATGGATTCATTAAAAGCCCTTGGTTGTTTTCAGATGTACTACTCTTCCCAAGCATCTCCACACCATAATGCTTTCCCTCTGGCCATGATCTCCATCTACCCTTCCTCTCATTGGAATATTGGAGCCCAGTCCAGGGATACCAGGCTATGATAGCTGAGCCTTTATCTTATCTTGCTGGAACCAGGCCTCCTAACCTTTTCCTAGCCATCTCCATGTCATACTGGCCACCCTCTCCCTAGCCTTTCAACCTCTATTTCATGTATCATCTTCCCCTATTATAATGTAAGCTCCTTGAGGGTAAAGACCGTTTTGCTTTCTTGTTTTTGTATCTCTGGCACTTCACATGTATAAGGGCAAGCAAAGTGAGACTTTTTACTGTTTTTTCTTTTAGAGTGCTTCTCAGCACTAAGGCAACTAAGTGCCTTTGATTGAAGCTTGCTTTTGTTTGTAGGAGGCCCACATCCTCTTGCTAATTGGGTCACAACAGATGTGAAGCCCTCAAGATGTGTGAAGTACTTGGGCTCTGAAAAAGAGTATATATACTATGAGTGTAGCCCTTCAGCTAGAACTCTCAGGACTGTGGGAGGAAATGTTTTGCTTTGGGGGCACACTCATTGGAAGAGTGTTGGTGATTTGGCCAGGTGATTCTGGGTAGCTGTTGGAGCCCTGCCAGCTTTTAAAACCCAGATATTTGTGCTTCTTTCTCTGATAACTATGTATGTAATGTCTTGATCAGACAGCTAGAAGCCAGTCTGCTGATTTGTGTAATTTTGCTCTGTTTATATAATTTCTGCTTGTAATTTCTGTTTGTGCTTTCTCTGAGGTACAGGGTGCTGACTTTTTCCCCTGAACTAAGTGAATGATATATGTATGTTTAATTAAAGTGAGATTGTAAACCCCTAAAGTTATTTTCCTTAGAAAACCAGATCAAAAATCCTGTGCTAGCAGCCCTCCTGTGTGCTGGTGTTATTTGACTGTAACCAGAATGGACTTTGTTTTCTTTGAATGACTCAGCTTACCTCATTGAGCTTCCCTGGACACCGGGCTTGCTCTTCCGGGGCAGGAAGCCCAGCGACCATGCCAGGAATCAGAGAACTTCCTGTGTGATGAGTCATGGGGCTGGCTGAGGGGAGGTGTGTTAACCTGGTCTACGCTAGGGGGAGGGGCCAAGTCAAGAACCAATCAGCCCTGGTCGTTCAGGCAGCGCTTGATGATGTCAAAAACTCTATAAGAGGGGAGAGGACAGCTTGAAGATCCTGAGACACAAAAAGCATTTAATATATATTTCATCTATCTAATCATTTTACCATGTATACATCCCCATCCTTTCATTTTATACTTATAAACTGATTTCTGAAACCCAAGAGTAAGAATTACATCTCCTTCCTCTTAAATGTCATCTTATTAGAGTTAGTATAATTTTCTTTTTAAGATCTTATAGAATCCTGGCTATCATTCAATGTGTTAGCTTTTCCTTCTAGCTTTTTAATAGAAATATTTGTTATCGGGCATGTATCTGAGGGAATAAATGTGTAGGAGAGTGACAAAACAATAAAAATCTGCATAATAGCAAACGTCACATTATATATTTGGTGAGCTTTTAAGAGCTGGAGGCCTGGCTCCTCTTTAGTGATGTTTTTTGCTGCCAGAAAATTTACAGGGGAAAAATAAAGATAAAGCTAGATTCATGAGGACTACAGAATAAGAGTCTAATCTGTTCCCTTTGTGATTTTCTTGGGCATAAAAAGGATATTGCTCAGAAAACATTAACTCAGAGCTATTAGTGCATTCATAGTTGTCAAAGCAACAAGTTTTAGAATGAAATAACTCTCTGGACAATTTTAGAGCATCATTGTTCAAACTGGGTATCTCAGTTCTGTTCCCACTTACCACATATAACACTATGGAATCCCTTCAGTGGTTTCTTTGACATTCAATTTTAATAGGTTCTGGTTATGACTAGGAGTTTTTGATTTTGTATCTGAGTAGTCTCTCTTCCCAACACAAGACAAAACCTTTTAACATTAAATGATATTCCTCTGTAAGGAAAGAACTGATCATAACCACTTGTGTATGTGGTTTCCATTTTCTTTGTACCAATTTTTTAAACTATATAATCCTTTGTTGATTGAAAATTACATACAACAAGGTCAAGGAGGAAGTATGCTGATAAAGATGCCATATTCATAAAGAAATCCATTCAAAGCATGATGTTAAATGTGCTTCTTACATATTTTTCACAGTCCAGAGGTCTCTGGTGATAGTTTTGAGATAAACAGGAGAAAAGGGATGTGTTAAATGTTCAGGTAAAATTGAGTATGCTGTTTTTTTAATAAAGTCCCTACCCTGTTCTTTTTCTCTCTACAGTCAAAAAATGTGTGACTGTCCCTGAAGCTGACATAAAAACACATGATGCTTACAATGAAGTGTTTTGGGGTAGAAGTGGGAGTAGGTGAGCAGCATTTGTTGTATAACATTTAATATGATTTTATTTAAAAAAAAACAGGAAGTAGACAAACAAGCCATTGTAGTGAAGCCCAGTCAAAGAGAGGAGAACTTTAGAGTCTCTTCAAAAGAGTTAGGTTATGGTAAGTTCTTAATTTTAAAATGTTTTAAAAAGTGTGATGTCAACTATCCCACTTTCTCATGTCTCATTTGAAGCCCTTATTCATATGAGCTAAGGGAATAAAATGAAAAAAAAAAAGAAAATCCCTAGTCTCAAGGAGGTTTCATTGTATGTGCATGTACGCAAGTATGAAAAGTGTGATAGAGAAGCAGACGGAAAGATAGATAGAAAGACAGATAGACAGACAGATAGATAGATAGATAGGAGACAGGAGAGAGAAAGAGAGAGAGAAAGGAGAGGGAGAGGAGATAGAGAGAGAGAGAGGAAAAAATGTACTCCTCTGATGAAGAGACTGAATTTATCTAGCTAGTCAACAAAAGTCAGACTTACTGTCTTCTGCTGACTGTTGCCAGCATATCCTTGAGTTCCAGTGGGATTGAGCCAGGTTTTCCTGACTCCAACCCCATAAGGATCTGCAGCACCATGCTGCCTCCACTTCAAACCATGGTCTATGGTTCATATGCTCATCATTGGAACCTCACCAACCTCTCTGCACACTGACTCTATGTATATGCCAGTGTCCTGGACCACGGACCCTTCAGGCCCTACGTTGTCATTGTGATTCATAATAGGTTGTACAAGTAATGGCTTTCAGTCGTGTCTTTGTTTGTTTGGGGGTTTTTTAGTTTAATTTTTGTTACATTTTAAGACCTTTATTGTCTCTCTCCCCTTTTCGTACTAGAGAAGGCCACTATTTGGCACAAATATATAGATCCTCTCTCTCTCTCTCTCTCTCTCTCTCTCTCTCTCTCTCTCTCATTTGCATCTAATCTAGGACGAAAAATCTTTTTCAAAGCATACCTTCAAAAGAAAGAAAGAAAAAACAGTGTTTCCAAGATTAAGAAGGCAGTCCTGACTTCTTTTTTTTTTTTGCTTCATCCCACAAAAATGTATTCACTCCTGGTTTTACTGGAATCATCCAAATTGTTGACACCACAGAATGTTAAAAATAACAGATGGGTCTATCTCCATGATTTTATGTTAAGTTTAGGTTCTAAATTGTCTGAAGAACAAAAGAAAACGTATTTAAAAGAAATAGTTGTAAATAAGGCAGCCATCAACATTCTATCCACCCATCCCTCACTAGCCTCCTAATACTTTACAGATTGCAAAAAGAAGGAGGAGGGAATGGAGAAGGAGGAGAAATCAGACCGCGACCACCAGGGCGACATAGAACCTCAAATGAATTTGTGCTTTTTGCAAATAGCTGAAAGAGAAATCAAAGCATATCTCTGAAGCCAAGATAACTTAAAACTGTTTAGTCAGATGTATTTGAGGAAGCATAAAGGAAAATGGAATCAGCTTGAATAAGGGGATGAAAATCCATTCCAGCTTAAAATGAAACCTTTTTCTTAATAAGATCCTTCCCTCAGACATGGACATATTATTAAAAAAAAAAATTGGCAGGTAAAAGCCTGGGCCTTTAGCCAGAGGAGAGTTTGTTCAGAACATTGCCTCCTCTTGCTTCAATCTGGACAGGCTCAGCCTACAGCAAAGTCCTTTCTTTGTCCCCATTTCCTAACTTTAAAAGATTCCTGACCTGCTACAGGGCTGGGAGGATTTCACAAATGTCATAAAATCCATCTTCCTAAGCTCAGGCAGAACAGAATTCAAACCTCTCTTATTCTTAAAAAAAAAAATTAAAATTTAAAAAAAAACAGAGAAGAGATTCTGTCTCCTCTCTCAATAACTTATTCAATGAAAAGTGAACTTTCTATTAGGAAGCACCTCCCTCTCCCATTTGAATGCAAGCTCTGTAAAAGCAGGGATTGTCTTGTCTTTCTTTGTAACCCCAGATCTTAGTACAGTGCCTGACAAAGAGGAAATACTTAATAAATGCTTGTTGACTTGACTGAGATTAGCTCTCCATCCAGCATAATACACTACCTGTCTTGGACATAGCAGGTACCTAATAAATGCTCGATGAATTGATTGAAATTAAACAGAAATTCCAAAAATGACTGATTGTTGTCGATCCCCATTAAATGTGAGTTCCTGGAGGGTGGGAACTGATTTTGCCTTTCCCCAACCCTCAACTCCATGCAGCATATAGAATATGCTTAATAAATATTTATTGTTACTAGCCTGAACACCCAATATAAGACCTAGTTACTTGAATAAAGACATGTTCTACCTTAATTTATTGACCTGACAAAATTCACCATGGTCACAATGGTCTCAGAGATGGTCATTTATTTTACAGGTGAGGAAATCCAGGTCAAGCGGCATGCCCAGGAACACACAAATAGTTAATGGCAGAGCCAGGACTAGAACCCAACTAAAACTGGTGCTTTCTCCATGACATCATCCTTTCCTGGGGTAGGCCACTCATTTAAAAATTTGAAACCCTCAATATATTATACATCTATAAAATAAATCACACTAGAGTGTGTGTATGATGGAGTAAAGGCCATGAGAGCAAAGGGGAGTGAAAATATTCTGAATTAAATCAACAAATATGGATTGAGAGTCTCTCTAATGACTTTTTTAAGTGTGAACCAAGCACACAATTCATGGCAATGCCTTCCTTTCCTGAATCATGGAATTGTACAATTTCAAAATCTGAGTTAAAAGGGAATTTAGAAGTTCTATGGTCTGACCCATTCTTAAAGAAGAGTACTTTCCATAGTAGGCCTGACAAGTCATTTGTTGCCCTGCCTTTGCGTGAGGACCTCCACTATGTGGGGGGTGGGGAAGGGTGAGAATCCATTAACTTACAAGGATCCCATTCTACCTTGGGACGGTTTCCATGGTTATAGCATCATAGCAGTAAAGGGTCATAGATCTCTAGCTGGAAGGTGCCCCAGAGGCCAAACCCCTCATTTTCCAGATGATGAAACTAAGATACAGATGGTCAAAGGGACTTGCCCCATTTTATAGTTGTTGTAATCACCTGAGGTGGGATTTGAAGTTTTTCCAGGCTCCAATTCCAGCACTGTAGCTACTAAGCAAAGCTTTGTCCAGAACCTCATCCTTGTGATGTCTTTGATTAGTGCTATAGAAATTAAGAGGAGACAGAGTATTGTGGCTGAAATAATCCAGAAAGGCTTCATGTACAAATGTGGAATTGATCTGAACCCTGATGGAGTTTTAGTGAGCCAGGACTGAGTTGAACTTGGAAAATGTGATATCAAATTTGAATTGCATAGATCATCTCCAATACAATATGTGTGGATCCAGGATATTTTTGGTAAAAATTCGGTTACTGAACTCCCCCTTGTGCACACAATGTGCCTTGGATAAGTCTTGAATACCTTTAATACTAACAACTGCAGGTCTATCTGAACAGTGGACTTGCCTTTTAAAAAATTAGCATAGTCTGCTAGTTCAAAAACTTATTGGGGGACAAAGGAGTGGGGAATAGCAGAAATGTGGAAGAATTGTTTTTGAGTGAAATTTACCCAGAAAGAATGTCTTCTCTGTGTTTATTCCTTGCACTGATAGATCCCCAAACCACTGAGCAAGCCGAAGGACTTCTGACTGAAATGAATGCAAATACCACTGAATAGACTTGTTGGATTTCCAGATGGCATTCATCAGGGTGCTTTGTGGTATTTTCTAATACTGTATTGTGTACTTTGGGGATGCATCATAATGCCATAAAAGGTAGCCTCAAGCTAAATATAAAGAAAAAAAATGATTTGTAATTAGAAAAGTAATTTTCTTCCATTGAGGGATTTGGGTTTTGGCCTTGCCTGTGGGTATCATATTCTCAAGATATTAAGGATTTTTGTCCTTGACCTAAATTTCCAATTAGCTTTCCTGTTTTTTTTTTTTTACAAAAATCATCCCTTCTAGCATGAACACATTTCAGTGTGTATTGGGGAGGAAGTAGCAATATCTGTTCTCTCAGAAATGCAGAATATTTAGGAAGTAGTTTCTTTTCCATTATTTTCTTTTTACCAGTGGCCTTAAAAAAGAATAGGACCTACATTGATGTACTTATTTTTTTATTCTTATTGAAAATTATTTTAGTTTGATCTCAAAGAATTTTAGTTGTTCTCAGTTTAAAAACTCAAGTTCTAGGAGACTTAATACCTTCATTTCTATTTTTTTAAATTTTAATGTATTGAAATGTTCTGTTCCTATTTTACCTTATAGGCTACCAAACAAACAAATACATATACATGCATGCATATGTGTGTGCTCACACACACACACACACAGAAAGGATTAGGTACTTGCTCAGTCATACAGCAAATTTCATTGGGCCATACTCTTTTGCAAGCATTTGCTTGCATAAACCTTAGCAGTAGTGTGACCTTGAATTCTCTAACTCCCTACCGTGTTATGAAGTAGAATGAGTAGGACTGAGACAAGAACATTCCTATTAAAGATCAGGAAAAACCATGAGACCTTTAGAGTTTGTTTCAATCAATTGATCAGAAAGCTTTTATTAAGTTTCTTTTATATTTTAAATACTGTGTTATATATTAAGGATAGAAAGAAAACTGAATCAGTCCCTACCCTCAAGAAGCTTTCATTCTATTGAATAAGAAAACCTGTACCTATTTGGGTATATATAAATTAGATAAAAATAGAGGGGGTGATTTTGGTGGGGAAAACACTAACAGAGAAAAATAAAAGCTTCATGTAATATGTGTCACTCCAATGAGTCTTAAAGGGGACTGATAATTCTAAGAACTGAGGGATGGGGGTGAAGGCAGAGTACATTCCAGGTATAGAGGACAAACAAGGCAAAGGCAGAGCGAGAAAGGAGATGGAATGTGACGTATGAGGAATAGCAATTAGGCCAGTATGACCGAACCATAGGATACATGAAATGAGTAATATGTAATAAAAGATCCAGGCCAGGTCATGAAGGGCTTTAAATGCCACAAAAGTTTAGTTAACTCATCTTCCTGAGTTCAAATCTAGCCTCAGACACTTACTAGCTGTGCAACCCTGGGCAAGTCATGTAACCCTTTGTGCCTCAGTTTCCTCATCTGTAAAATGAGCTAGAGAAGGAAATGGCAAACCACTCTAGTATCTCTGCCAATAAAACCCCAAAAGGGGTCATGGAGAGTCATACATGACTAAACAACCATGCATTAATCCAGATGAGTAGCAAAGAACGTGTGAACTAGGGAAGTACATATCTGTGTAGAGAAAAGTATATAAAATAGGACCTGGCAATGGATTAGAAGGATATTTGGGGGGCAGCTAGGTAGCACAGTGAGTACAGCACTGGGCCTAGAGTCAGGAGAACCTGAGTTCAAATGTAGCCTCACTTGAGACATTTACTAGCTGTGTGTCCTTGGGCAAGTCACTTAACCCCAATTATGCTGCCTTCCCCCCCTCCAAAAAACAAGAAGGATATTTGGAAGAAAGAGAGGAGTCCAGACTGACACCAAGGTTGCTAATAACCTGGATGACCAGAAAAATGATGATGTCTTAGATAGAAATAGAGAAGACTAGAAGAGGTATATTTGTGGTAAAAGACATTTAATTCTATTTTAGCTATGTTGAATTGAGATGCCTATGTGATATCCACTTCAAAATTCCTGGGGGGAAGCTGGTGATATGTGACTAGAGTTTGGAAGAGAGACTGCAGCAGGATATATAGATAATTGGGGTCATTTGAATTAGGATAATAAATTAATCCCCATTGTCTTTTTCTAACAACAGAGAAGTAAAAGTACACAGTACTGAAATTTGGGATACACGAAGTTCAGAGATGCGATACAAATGATCATTCAGCAAAGGAGACTAAGGAGTGCTCTTCTCTCTCTCTCTCTCTCTCTCTCTCTCTCTCTCTCTCTCTCTCTCTCTCTCTTTCCCTATACATACCTACATATATATATATGTAGGTATGTATGTATGTACGTATGTATAAATTTGCCATTACGATTATAAGGTTCGTGATTTTGTTGTCCTGTGCCACCTTGCAATACCTGGCCCTTGGTTCATGTTTATGGCATCAGATTTGCCTGTAGCATGTATATGTGCTCAGGTACCAAGGTGACCATTATTTTCTCTATGCACTCCGAACACTCTGGCAATAAAGCCCCAAAATTCCCATGGGGATTGATGGAGAGTATCCCTGTCCTGGCTGGGTAAAAAAGGAATTTTGCCTACATCTATAGAATCTGAGAGTTGGAGGTAACCTTAGAGGCTACCTCCCAACGAAGTCAAGAATCTTTCATTTATTTCTTTTATTCTAAATTTTGCTATTCTGAACTTGAAAAATACCAAAAAGAAAAATGAAGATTTTAATGCACAAAAAACAAAAAATGAATCAAATATTAAACCATGAATTTCATCACATACAACTTGTTATTTTAAGTATATACTCAATTCCACACTCTCAGTTTCAAGTTCTTTTTTACAATAAGAGATGCTACTATGAAGACTTTTGCTCAAATGGATGCTGTCCATGGGTGCACTTGTAAATGTTTAATAACAAAATTTCAGGTTGAAAAAATATTTATGACAAATTTTAAAATTTAATCCGCATTATTAACATTTTGTCCACCACTTTCTTAAGTCAAGATGATCAATAAAATAACAAATTGAATCCATCTTTCTAGTGTTTCTTGATTTCGAAGGCATAAATACTCACTCTGAAAACTTAGAATTGTCTCTTGCAAGCTAGTTCAAGTTGATTTTAGCTTCTATGTCCTATTGTAGTATTGCTGGGGGAAAGGGTATGCACAGCTTGGTGACATTTGACGCATAGTTCCAAATGGTTCTCCAGAATGGCTAAACCAATTCCTAGACTTACCAAAAAAGTATTAGTGTGCTTGTCATCCAGACAGCCTCCAACAATTGTTGTTTTCTTTTTCTTTTTCTTTCTTTCTTCTCTTTCTTTTTTCTTTCTTTCTTTCTTTCTTTCTTTTCTTTCTGTCTTTCTTTCTCTTTCTTTTTTTTCTTTCCTACATTCCTTCTTTTTCTCTCTCTCTCTCCTCTCTGTCTTCTCTCTTTCCTTCTTTTCTTCCTTTCTTTCTTCCTTCCTTCCTTTCTCTTTCTTTTTCTTTCTTTCATTCTTTCACTCTTCCTTCCATCCTTCTTTCCCTTCCTCCCTCCCTCCTTGCCTTCCTTGCTTCCTTCCTTCCTTCCTTCTTTTCTTTCTTTCTTTCTTTCATTCTTTCTTTCTTTCTTCTTCCCTCCCTTCCTTCCTTCCTTCCTTCCTTTCCTCCTTCCTTCCTTCCTTCCTTCCTTCTTTTCTTTCTTTCTTTCTTTCATTCTTTCTTTCTTTCTTCTTCCCTCCCTTCCTTCCCTCCTTCCTTCCCTCCTTCCTTCCTTCCTTCCTTCCTTCTTTCCTTCCTTCCTTCCTTTCTCTTCATCAGTCTAATGACTATGAGGTGAAGCTTCGAAGTTATTCTGATTTGTTCTTCTCTTAGTGGTAGTGATTTGCAGAATTTTTCACATCGTTGATAGATTTCCTTTTTCCTTTTGAAAACTGTTCATATGCTTTGGCCATTTATCCATTGAGTAGTGACAGATTTCTAATATATTTGAATTACTTCTTTATGTATTTTGCATTTCAGATCTCTGACCCACATGCTGCCATGACATCTTTCCCTAGTTAAGTATCTCCCTTCTAATTCGATCTGAATTGCTTTCCTGTGTTCAGAAGCTTTTAAACCTTATGTAATCAATTTGTTTTTATCTCCTGTGATTTTTTTCTATTCTTTGTTTAATCAAGGACTTAACCTTTTTTTCATTTTACTATTAGTTTTGTTGTTCATTCGTTTCAGTCAATTTCAACTCTGTGACTCCATTTGGAGTTTTCTTGGCAAAGATATTGGAGTTGCTTGTCATTTCCTTCTCCAGCTCATTTTACAGATGAGGAAACTGAGGCAAAAGGGCTAAGTGACTTGCCCATGGTCTCATAGCTAGTAAGTATCTGAGGGCAGATTTGAGCTCAGGAAGAGTTTTCCTGGCTCCAGGCCTAACACTTTATCTACTACCCAGGGTTTGCTGCCCATTGTTACACTACTACTAGTACTACTAGTACTAATAACAATAACGGTAGCTAGCATGTATATACCACCCACTATGTGCCAGGCACTGTGCTAAGTGCTTTATAAGTTTTATCTCACTTGGTCCTCACAGCAACCCCGGGAGATAGGTGCTATTATTATCCCCACTTTATAGTTCAGACAACTGAGACAAGCAGAGATTAAATGACTTGCCCAGGCTGAAGCTGGATTTGAACTCAAGTCTTCCTGACTCCAGGCTTAGCACTATCTCCATTGTACCACCTCAGGTTCTTCCTTCACTGTTCCTCTAATTGGGTTATGATGTGATCTTTTGTGTTGTAGTCATATATCCATTTGAATGTATCGTAATCTGTGGTATGAGTCTTGGTCTAAACCTAATTTCTGCGAGATTGAAAACCACAACAGATTTTGTAAAGTAGTGAATTCCTACAGCAGTAGTTAGGTCTCTTTGGGTTTATTGAAAGTAATACTCTAATATAATCTTCATCTTTTCTCCTTGTTTTGAGATTGTAGCATTTATGTTGAGTGAATCAGAGTGCTTGGCTCCCATTTTGGAGACACTGGAGATCCTGCTTTCTGGAGAATTGTGACCTTGGAGCATATGTGGACATTCTTAAATCATATGATCTTCATCTTTTCTCCTTGTTTTGAGATAGTAGCGTTTATGTTGAGTGAATCAGAGTGCTTGGCTCCCATTCTGGTGATGCTGGAGATCTCGCTTCCTAAAGGATTGTGACCCTGGAGCGTATGTGGACATTCTTAGATCTTATGATCTTCATCTTTTCTCCTTGTTTTGAGATAGTAGTATTTATGTTGAGTGAATCAGAATACTTGGCTTCCATTCTGGTGATGCTGGAGATCCTGCTTCCTGAAGGATTGTGACCCTGGAGCATATGTGGACATTCTGAACCTGACTGTGTGGTAAGGAGGAATGTTTTGGATTGGCTGCAGAGCAGGACCTAGGGGGAACCTTCAAAAGGCCTTAGTCATCCTGAGCCATGCTTTTTGGCTGCTCTCTCTTATTCTTGCTTCCTTTACTGATAGCATCTGGAGAGAGACAATACTATAAAGAGAGAACCGTTGACCCTCCTCCCCTCTATGGCATGTGACCCCACGAGAAGAAGCCTTGATATTTTTTCTCATCATTTGTTCTTTCTATTTTAGGAAAATGAGATTTGTCTGGAGGCTTTTATCTTGTGAGTTTCAAAAGGTCAAAGGTCAGGATCCATAATCTCAGTCTATAGCTGGTTTCACTGCAATCTCATCACTGATATCCCACGGAGCAAAAAACAACCTTCAAGAGCGACCTTAGGAATCCAGCCAAGTGTTAGCTGAGATGAAGATTCATCAAGCAGTCATGTTATATCCGGATGTGAATGTGTGATGACCAATGTTGTATAGAAAGTTTCCTAAGGATGTGACTAATCTTACCAGAGACTAAGATGACATAGATAAGAGAGTGCCTCCAGGGGCAGCTAGGTAGCACAGTGGATAGAGCACTCAGTCTGGAGTCACAAAGACACATCTTCCTGGGTTCAAATCTAACCCAGATACTTAGTAGTTCTGTGATCCCAGGCAAGTTACTTAACTCTGTTTGCCTCAGTTTCCTCATCTGTAAAATGAGCTAGAGAAAGTAAAGGCAAACCACTCCAGTATCTTTGCCAATAAATCCCCATATGGGATCATAAATAATGTCACAGGACTCAAACACAACAGTGCCTCCAGGGCTTTGGGGGAAAATGTTTGTTATTGTACCTTTTGTAAAAGCTAATTGTTGTTAAGTGGTTATCAGGTCATGGGAACTTGAGTGCTAATCACTATTGGCTAACAATGGGAGTCCACAGTTAATAAGAGCAGTCCTAGAATATGGGGGAGATGGGCATCAGGCTTTATTCTTGGAAACTGAAGCACATTCACTACCTACTGATAGATACTTCATTTTTTTAAAGCAACACTAAGTACTTTTGATGATTACTGCTTTGTAGCACAGTTTGAGATGTAGCATAGTTAAGCCCCCTTCTTTTTGTACCTTACCCCCCTCTTATTTCCCTTGGCATTTTATTATGTTTTCTCTCCATATTAATAAAATAAAATGTGGTTAGTTTGGTTTGGCATGGGATAATTCACATATGAATAATTAATATAATTCCCATTATTTCGTAATTATAGTTATATAATTCATACGCGTATCTTGTAGATATACTCCCAAATATTTTAAACATTCTATAGTTATTTTGAAAGGAATTTATCTTTCTATCTCTTTCTGTTGAGTTTTGATAATAATATACAGAAAGGCAGGTGATTTTGTGTTTATTTTATATTCTAGAAGTTTATTGAAGTTATTGTTTCTATCAATGTTAGTTTGATCACTAGAGATCTCTAAGAACATCATATCATCTTCAAAAGGAGTATCATTTTATTTCCTCTTGTGCTCATTTTTTTCTTCACTTACTTTCACAGCTAGTATTTCTAGAACGATATCAAATAATTAATAATGCATATCTTTGCCTTACTCTAGTCATATTAGAAAAGCAAAAAAAAAAAACAACTGGTATTTTTCCATTGCACAATGCTATCTCTTTGTCTAAGATATCTAACTATAACTATCTATATCTATATATCTCCACATAGATATAGATATATAGATACAGATATGTATGTACATCTATACAGATATAGATATATAGATACGCACACATGCATCATTAAGAAAAAGTCCACTTACTGTTATTATTTTTGATATTTTGAACAGATATTCGATTTTGCCAAGTTTTCTTTCCACATCTATTGATACAATGATGCAATACTTATAATTTTTATTAATAAAATTAATCAAATTTATGGTTTTCCTAGTAATCAAACAATCTTGTATTCCTTGTATAAATCCAGCCTGGTCATAATATAGAGTATCTTAAAATTTGCTGTAATCTCTTTGCTATTACTTTATTTAAAATTTTGGCATCAATATTCATTGGAGATACTGTTCTGCAGCAAAAATTCTTAACCTGGTGTCCAGGGAGGTTCAAGAAGTCTATGGAGAGATTTAAGGGGGTCCATGAACTTGGAGAAGCAAAAAATCATATTATTTTCACTAAGTTCTGACTGAAATTTATGATGTCCTTCATTTGAAGAAAGAAGTCTGTAGGCTTCATCAGATTGCCAGAGGGGTCCATGACACAGCAAAGGGTAAAAACCCTTGCTCTGTGATTTTCTTTGTCTACTTTGTCTCTTCCTGCTTTAGGTATTAAGATCCTATTAATATCACAGAAGGAAATTGTTAATATTTCATCTTTTCCTATTTTTTCAAACACATTTGTATACATATATTTTTTAATATTGGATAGAATTCACATGTAAGTCTTTTTTGTCCTTTTTCCCATCCTTACACCCCACTCCTTTGAGAATACACTTTTGGTTATTTGGTATTTTTTTCTCTGAGTGTTATTCAAAGGCTTGATTACTTATATTAATCTAAATATTTTCTATTTTTGTAAATAGTTGCCTGTTTGATTATTAATTTTGTTGAGCTATAATTATGTAAATTAGCTTTCAATAATTAAATTTAATATGTTTTGAATTCTCTATTTTCATTTTTTTTATATTGGCAACTTTGTCTTCCCCTTTTCTCAACTCAGATTACCTGATATTTTGTTAGCTTTTTCCTCAAAAAAATCCAGCTTCTAATTTTCTTTATTAATACGATCTTCTTTTTGACTTTGAATATTTCCATTTTTGCATTTATTTTTTTAATTTATTGCTTTTCCAATTTTTTATATATACATCTAATTTATTATTCTGCTTTGCTGATGAAAATGTTTAAAGATATAAATTTTTCCCTTGTGCCTTCTTTGGTTGTATCCCAAAAGTTTTGGTATGCTGTTCATTGTCATTTTCTTTGATAAAATTATCTATTTCTTCATTATGTTTTGCTTTTTGGTCCACCAACTCTGCAAGATTAAGTTATTTAGTCTCTTTTTAAGTTTGCATTCTTTCAGTAAATAATGTGTTTAATATTTCTGTATTCTTGCATTTGTTTATGAGGTTTCCATGGTCTACCACATGGCCAACTTTTGATAAAGTGCCACACATAGCTGAGAAATATAAGTATTGTTTTATTTTAATTTAATTTCCAAACAATAATTGCCTGAGAGATATTAGGTCTTTTTTTATTTTTTAGGCCCTTAAGTTCTTTCTTGTTATCTTTTTTTATATATTTTCAGACTAAGGTCTGAGAGAGGCACATTGAGGACTCTATGGATTATAGTTTTGCTATCTATTCCTCTCTATAATTTGATTAAATATTCATTTAAGCATGTAGATGCTATGCCATTTCATCTATATATTAAGTATAGATCTTGTTTTATCATCCAGGATGCCTTTAAGCATAATATATTCTTTATCTCCTTTAATCATATCTATTTTTACTATACCCTGTCTGATATCACACTTGCTACCACAGCTTTTTTGAGCTCCCCAGGGAAAAAAAATAGAGTGTGCTCTAGCCTTTCATTTTAACACCATGTGAGTCTTTCTGTTTCAAGTGTCTTTCTTATAGGGCACGTATTTGGGAGTTTCTGCCTTCTAATCAATTCTGTTTAGTCTTTTCTACTTTAACAGTGTGTTCATTCCATTCACATTCAGAGTTAGGATTTTTAATTGTGTTATTTCCTTCCTCATACCTTTTGATGCTTTTTCTTCTCTTGAACCTCATCTCCTTCTTTACAAAGAATCACAGGATAATAAAAGAGAACAAATGTTATCAACCTTTGTGATCCATAATTAATGAAATCTGCTTCCACCTCAGTCTCCCTCTTCCTTTCTCCTTTACCATACTCTAATCACTGTTTCTTATACTTTCTTTCTCTTAAATACTCCCTTTACAATTTGTTCCCTGAAGTTTGTCTGTTTTAATTGTTACTATACCCCCCTCCAACTCTATTCTTCTTCTAAAATCCTTCTCTCCTCTTTCTATACTACAGCTTAGTTTCCTCTTGATCTTAATTTTTTATTAAACCAAACCTTCTCATGTGTACACACATGTGGGTGTGCGTATTCAACCCTGCTTTGTTCAGTTTGGCTTAAGAGTGATGTTCAAATGATGCTTATTCCCTCTACCTCTTGTGAATTCTACTCAAATACTTCAACTATGTGACATAGTAATTTGAGGAGAAGGTGTGTCTTTTGTTTGCCTCTCATTTTTATTTACTTTCCTTTTTTATTGTTGGAGAACAACAATCATAAGAAAGAAATTTCAACTGACCAATGGGCTCACTTGACATTATTTTGGGGATCGCCTGATAAATGAGATGATTATTGTTTGAGAGATATGGAGTTTTCCTTTATGCCTTTTCCTTCTCTCTAAAAGCAGCACACAATTTTCTTTTAAGCTATTTGGTTTTCCGTCAAGAAGCATTTGTTAATATGCTTACTATGTGCCAGGCACTGTGCTAAGCACTAGGGATATGAAGAAAGGGAAAAAATGCCTAACCTCAAGGAGAATACATTGTAAGGAGGGAGGAATATATAATAATTCAGACTTAAAACTACAAAATTTGCTGCTGCTACTTTTCTGACATACTTAGAACATTGAGAGAGTTAAAGAATAAAAGATGTCCAAGCTGGAAGAGCTCTCCAAAATCATACGGTCCAACCCAGAATGAAATAGGAATATAGTATACATCTCCCCCAAAAAGATAATCCAGGTTCAACTTGAAGATCCATAGTGAGGGGGAATTCACTTCCTCCCAAAACAGCCTCTTCTACTTTGGGACAATTTGTTAAGAAGTTCTCTTTTTTGTTTGTTTGGTTTTTTCTGATATCCAGGTAAAATCTTCCTCCATATAACCTCCACTCATGGCACTAGTTCTATCTTCTGTGGTCAATCAGAATCAATCACCCAAGCAACAAACATTTATTAAGGGTCAACTCTGTACCAGAGACTGCACCAAGCAATGGGAATACAGATGTGAAAGTGAGACAGACCCTGATCTCAAAGAACCGACATTCCACCCAAAAATGGGAAGACAATAACTGTACCACATAACAACCCTTTAATATTTGAAGCACCTTTTAAGTCTTCTGTTTTCCAGACAAAAAAAATAGCCAATTCCTGATGCATAGTGAGGTGAACAGAACCATGAGAACATTGTACACAGTAGTAGCAATAAACAGCGTATGACTTACCCCAGCGATATGATGATCCAAGACAATTTACAAAGGACTAATGATGAAACAGTCTATCTGCCTCAAGAGAAACAACTGATACTGATTGAATGCAGACTGAAGCATATGATTTTTCCCTTTTTTCATTTCTTTCCTTTATTCTAGTCTTCTTGTACAAAATAACTAACATGGAAATGTTTTACTTGATTGCATATGGATAACCTATATCGGATTGCCTACTATCTCAGAGAGTGGGGAGGGGAGAGAGAAATAGAGGGATAGAATTTGAAACTCAAATCTTTCAATAAAAATGTAAAGAAAAAAAATTTTAAAAATAACCAGTTCCTTTCACCTATTCTCTTATGATGTAAGATCATTGTTCTATAGAAGGAAGGTCCATGTAGTCCAGCTCTGTCATTTTATAAACAAAAAAAAGCTAAGGCTAAGACATGTCAAAGTAGCTTCCCCAAAATCTTACAGGAAGTAATAACATTGTCGTTTTTGGTTATACAAACAAGTCCACTTACCACCACCATTTCCTTTTAAAATTAATGTGAGATTTTAATTTTCTAGACCTGTGACTTAATTGCTTTAGGAAATGTCAGGTGTGGGAATTCCCCCACCCCATCAATATGGATTGATAACTGCTCTGCAATTTATACTTCCAGAGAATTGCCTGGAGGCTCTGAGAGGTTGTTACTTGTCCAAAGTCAAACAGCTAGCATGTGTCAGATGTTGGATACAAAGCCAGATATCCCTTTAAAATATTTTACCACTAAACCTTACAGAAAAAAAAAAAACCCATGTGGTTCAAGAATAATAAAGGGGAATGTTTACAAGATTAGAAAAACTTCACAAGTAATCTTGGCCCCGCATTTAAATACACAGGGAATTAGTCCTAATCTTTCCTACTCTCCCCTCCCTTGCTTGCCTGCATGTCTTTTTCCAGATCTTTCTTTGGATTCAACTGGTCTAATCCTGTTTGGGCTGACAGCCAGCTCTGACTCTAGGTTACCAGCCAAGGTAGCTTGGCAACATGCCTCTAATAGCTTTTCTAGGATCTATTCTCCCAAATGAAATGCAGAATTGGGCACCTCCCCTTGAACCCTCCTTTCTATCCTTTTCTCTCTTCTTCCCAGCTAGTACCCCTTAACTTCAGGCCAATAAGTCACTTACAGCTGCTTCCCTGATCCTCTTCCTCATTTGCTGTGGGCTCATTGAAATTCTGTCCTTGTCCTTTGGATAGGAAGAGACATTCATTTCCTGGTCCCCAAAAGTTCTTGAAAAGTTTCAGGTTCCCAACCACAACTCTAGGTGTCCTTAGGTATCTTTTTTGGAGAACTCATGGCTCTGACCACTACAAACTCTCTCATGCCCTTGACCTCTCCTGGTAGGATTAGCTGGAGTCAATGCATTGGTAGGTAAGGACAGGCTTTGTCCTTCAGGTGAAGGGTTACCTTTTCCATCTATTGCCCTATGTAGGTATCTATGGAGGCCATGTTTCATAGGACACTTACTAGTTGTATGATCCTGAGCAGGTCACTCTTTTTGCCTCAGTTTCCTCATCTGTAAAATGAGCTGAAGAAAGAAATGGCAAACCACTCCAGGATCTTGACCAAGAAAACCCCAAATAAGATCACAAAGAGTCTATTGAACAACAACAGTAATTCTACACTTATTGAGCTATGGAACTTTAAGTAAGTCATTTAACCTCTTAAGCTCTAGGGGTAGTTGTGAGGCTTAAATGAGATAAAGTATATAAAGCACTTTTTAAATTTCAAAGAGCCATGAACAGCGTAGCTAAGTGAATTATTAGGAGTCCTTCCCTATGTGGAAGGAGGGTACTGGAGGGTGGGGGGTAGGGAGAGAAGGGGCAATTTCTTGAAAATGACTGTAATCCATTCTCAGTCTCTGTCACATCTAAGCTAGTACTATACATCTCTCTCAAGTATGGGAGTGCTTCCTGGGTAAATAAGTCATACCATATATAAGATGGTAACCATACATCTCTCTTGAGTATGGGAATGTCTGGGTGGGAATGGGGAACCACTTAGAAGAAGCAGGCACAAGGTCCCAAAGTGCACATGTCAAGCCCAAAAAAGGAAGGGAAGAATCAAACATCTTTCAGATACTCTAAAATATAAGTTTCCAAACTTTGTCTCCTACTTAGCCCATTTTGTGAATACACCATTGGGCAGAGGATATAAACATGACAGTACACAAAATATAAGAATGGGCAAAGCAGATTGGTGGATAGCTCTGGGAATCTATGATGTTCACATTACACTAGTTTTCATCTCCCATTCGATTTTCTTAAACTCTGAATTTCTAATTCAAATTCTCGACATTCACCTCTCCTCCTCCTCATCTTCCTGCCTCACTCTCTCCCAAGTCTCTTATAGTCTGAATGACTAATCCCTCCTTGGGAAAACCCATAATCCTTTATTTGACCTGCTAGGAAAGTTTGTTTGAAAGAATGATACAAAGCAGGCTTGCTATGTGTTACCTATAAATTATAAGGGGGTGAAAAAGGCCAAACTGTATCCTGGTTTTCTGAGAAAGAAATATGACTTCTGTCAGTGATCACAGGGAAGGGGTTATTTGTTTTTTTCTTTTTCAAATAGATAAGTCCACTGGAAGCAAAGTTTTGACAAAGAAAATTAGCTTTTAGCAGGCGTACTGCTTGAGTAGAAAGGGGCAGCCCTTCCTTTCCAAGAGAAGCAAAGCAGATCTCTGAAAGGTTGGCTGCTGATTCCTAAAACCTCTCAAATGCGGGTCCCTCTGGCTCCCCTGGCTCCAGGACAGGGAGAGACAAAGATCGAGACTACATAGGCTCCCTCTTATGGAGAGTCCAGTAATAGCACAGTCAGAGTCTCCATTTTGACTTGGAAGGCAACAGAAAAAAAAATGTGGGCAGGATTATTTTTTCCATTTCATTTTTTGAAATTAACAAGCAATCATTTTCACTCTCTCCCCATTTAAGAGAAAAACAGATCCCTGATAACAAATTTACACTGGGCAAAACAAATTCCCACATTGGCTAGGTCCAAAAAAATGTCACCTAATTTTATTGTGAGCTTTAGGTGCTACATTGTAACATGATTTCTGAATCTTTTGATTTTTAAAAAAAAATTAAGAATATTTTATTTTAAGTTGTAATTCATGGCTATGCAGAATCTGGTTTGGTTTCTCTCCTCCCCCCCAATACACACACTCTTTTTGGGGAAAAGGATTGCTTCATATTTGTCTTTCCCCCCACCCTCCCCTGCCAGTGCCTTGCACAGTGCCTGGAATGTATTAGTACTTCATAAATATTTGTTGGTTAAATTGTTGATTATATACTACTCAGCAAGATATATCTCATTTGTACTTATGAAAAAAATAAACAAATTAAAGTATACCTTTGATACATAATTTTATTTAGTCTTGAAAGGATGTTTAAATGAATAAATGAAAATACTTAAGCACTGTACTCAGTGCTGGGGATGCAGATAAAAAAGTGAAGCAGTCTCTTTCTCCACAAGCTCCCATTCTAATACTGGAGACAACTCATAGGAGGGTTCAGCTCTGAACTCCTGGTGTATTAATGGCTATCTCCATTCATCCCATCTTTGCTGCAGAATACTTAGAATGGTACAGTAGAGAGATCAGTGGATTTGAAGATACAGAGATGGCTCGAATTTTAACTAATCACAAGTTACTTCCCTCTCTGAGACTCTGTTTTCTGATCTATAAAATGATGAGGTTGAGATAAATCATTTTTAAGGAACCTTCTGGCCCTAAATCTATGGTTAGCTTAAATTAGAATGTCTAGCATATCTATATTTTTTGGACTAGAACTTGGATTTCATTGGGATAAGAAATGTACAGTGAAAAAATTCCATCTTCCAATGCATATGTGTAGCTGCTTGATAATATATACTCTAATTTCCTAGAGCACTAAGAAGTGGTCACTTAGCTAGTATGTTTCAGAGGAAGGACTGGAACCTATGTTGAAAAAAGAAAGAAGAGGAAGAAAGGAAGAAAGAGAAAGAGAGGAAAAGAGAAAGAATGAGAGAAGGAAAGAAAGAAAGAAAGAAAGAAAGAAAGAAAGAAAGAAAGAAAGAAAGAAAGAAAGAAAGAAAGAAAGAAAGAAAGAAAGGAAGGAAGGAAGGAAGGAAGAAAAGAAGAAAGGAAGGAAGGAAGAAAGAAAGAAAGAAAGAAAGAAAGAAAGAAAGAAAGAAGGGAAGAAGGAAGGAAGGAAAGAAGGAAGAGAGAGAGAAAGAAAGAAAGAAAGAGAGACAGAGAGAGAGAGAGGGAAAGAAAAAGAAAATTGTGTTTGGATATCAGTATTTAAAGCTATAACATCTTAGGAGATGAGTCTTTAATGCCCTGTTTTCAAAATAAAGCTTGGTGGTAGAAAGTCAAGCAGATTTCAAAACCAAGCAACGCACAATAAGGAGGTAAATGGTACATGGGTACAAAAGGTAGAACAAATGGAGAATAGAAATAAATAATGTCAATGTTACCCTGGCTGTAGGGGACAGCTTATTCCTCCATAATGAATTTCCAATTATTTAATTCAATCCCATAAGCATTTACTTAGCTTCTTTTACAGGCAGGGCATTGGAAATGCAATAGAAAAATGAAAACAGCCTCTACTTTCAAAGAGCTTACAATCTATAGTTGAAGATCAAGAACACCCTTTTTTGAAAATGTTCTGAAAACCTGAGAATTTTATCAGAATTATGAATAGATGAAATATGAAGGGTTCCCTCTAGACGATACATTCTTAACCCATAGTCCAGGTGCATAGACAAATTTCAGGAAGTTTCAAAAACTAGATAGGGAAAGGGAAAAAATACATCTTTACAAATACTAACCTCTAACTGAAATTTAGCACTTCCTTCAATCACTTAAACACTTTATTCTAAGAAGGGAGCCATGGCAAACACATAGGTTTCCCTCACCTAGACCTCAAAGCATCAGTTGGACTCTGATCTCAAAGTTCTAGATTTTTAAAGCAAAGTAACTTACATTCTGTGGGACAGCTAGATGGTTCAGTGGATAGAGCTCTGGGCTGGAATTCAGGAAGACTCATCTTCCTGAGTTCAAATCCAACCTTGGAAACTTACTAATTGTATGACCCTGGGCAAGTCACTCAACCCTGATTGCCTTAGTTTTTTCACATGTAAGATGAGCTGGAGAAGGAAATGACAAACCACTCCAATATCCCTGTGGAGAAAGCCCAAATAGGGTCACGAAGAGTAAAACACAAATGAAAAATGACTGAATATTTATATTCTGTGACTGGTTTCTCTTCCCTCCCTGAGAAGCCTTTCCAAAGCTGACAGATGAGAGCCTTGGAGGCTCTGTCCACAATCGGCAAGAGATGGGACATCTGATAAACAGTTGGCTGCCTTACCTCCTTTCTTTGACCCCGAGATTAGTCTTACACACTGACTCTGCCTGTGCAGCTACCTCTAAACTGAAGGTCTACAGGCCCTCATGGCTAATGAATGTGTTTTCATGTAAATGAAACCCAGATCCAGCTTCCCACTCTTCTCCTAAACAAATATTAATGAAAAGTGCTATGCTTTCAAAATATAAAGATTCTATTTGTAAATCGCATCCTTAAAAATGCAGTGAGTAGAGTAGAATCCCTGGAAGACCAGGATATTTTCTGTAATACTGCCAAGAAATAGAAAGAAAAATGAATAAAGGGGAGAAAAAAACCCTCTATAAATGGTCTGAACTTTAATATATTGTCTTTTCCTGACTCCACCCTCAGTAAATTTAAACAATATTTGCTTGTAACTAATACAAACCCATAGCAGGGGAAGAAAAATTCCAAAGAGCAATGTGAATTTTACACCCTCTGACAAGACAGGAACTATATAATTAGAATGAAAATTCTTCCTGTCTCCTAGTTGGCGCTGATCTGCACAGTTCTTATGATCCTCTTTTTTTCTTTTCTTTTATTTTTTTCAGCAAGCTTCAGCTTCTGGTGCCACGTACCCATATGTGGTGCAACAATTAGACTTAACAGGGTGAGTTATGTTGGCCGATTACACTGGAACAGACCAAAACCATAAAAATCCAGCTCTCTGCATGCTGCTATCCAGCCCCCCTTCCTTTTTTAATGTGAGTCTAGGCTTTTAAAATCCTAACTGCCAAGTCCCTTCCATTCCCTGAGCACCCAGAATGGTTTTGGCAGTTTGGGTCTTTTCTTGGGGCCTTTCTTTGCAGACCACCTATCATTTACACTAGCCACTCTAACAAGAGGCTTTTTTGGCTCAGAGATGGTGAGATAAACCCACAGAGAGAATCAGAGAACTGAGGGGGGTGAGGACCTTAGAGAGAACTGGGGCACAGGAGCAGAGATTCTGAGCTTGAAGGAATCTTAGAAGATACCTCGCCCAGCCTCTGTATTGTACCAAAGAGGCTCATTAGAGTTCAGTGGCATGACTAAGGTCACACAACTATTAAGTGGAAGAAGGAAGGAAGGAAACAAGAAGCTATTTTTTAAGTGCCTGTGATGTGATAGATAGAAATCGCTCCAAATATTCTCACCCTGTGTTATTCCTGTCCATAAAGCTTCCATTTTGTTTGGTCTAGACCTGTGATTTCTTCAATAAAGTTAGCTAGTATAATAGCTAGCATTCATAGAATTCTTATTACGGGCCAGGACTGTACTGGGGTTGGGGGGGGGGGGAGGAAGGAAGGAAGGAAGGAAAAAAACAAATATTCATCAAGTGTGTACTATGTGTGAGTCTAAACACTTGATAATTATCTCATTTGTTATTTACAACCCTTGGAGGTAAGTGCTGCTATTAACTTCTTTTTACAGTTGAGGAGACTGAGGCAGACAGAGGTTAACATGATTTGCTCCAGGTCATAAAGGCAGCAATCCACAGAGTTAGAAACTGAAAGCTGGTCCTGAATCCTGATGCAGTGTTCTTCACACTGTACCAAACTACGTGTGAAGTAAATTAGCTTTCCTTTGAAAAAACAGTAAAAATAGCTAGCATGTCTACGGAATATTAAAAAAATAAAAAACAAGAACAAGAGGTAATATCATTAGTATAGGTGTCTCTCAGTGAGGAATACCCTCTCCTAATGCAGGTTGGGGGTGGGAGAATGAGGAGAGGGGAGGGAATACGCATTTATACCCTGCCTACTATGTACCAGGCATTAAGCTAAGAGCTTTACAAATAAAATCTCATTTGAGACTCACAACAGCCCTGTTAGGTAGGGAGTACTGTTAGCCCCATTTTATAGTTGAGCAAACTGAGGAAAGCAGAGGTTAAATGATTTGCCCCGGGTCACACATCTAGTAGGTATCTGAGGCAAGATTTGAACTTCGCTTTTGTTTTTTACTCCATGCTGTATCCACTGTGCCTCCTAGCTATCTCTAGAAAACTAGCACTTTTTTCTTTAATTTATAGTCCTAGAAAGTTGGGGGTAGGGTGGGGAGTGGAGACTAAGATAAAGTGACTCTCCCAAGACCATTCAGTCAGTATGTTTCAGAGGTGGAATCTGACCCTCAGTCTTCCTGATTCAGAAGCCAAACTTTTTATCCTCTATGGGTAGGGGTCGGGGTTGGGGGGTTGGGGGAGGAATTGGGGAGTGTGCATTTAAAGTGTGAAAAGTTATTTATATGCTTTACCTTATTCAGGCTTCAACTCTGTCAGGTTAAGCCACTGCTGACATTATTATGCCCATTTTACAGATAAGAGAACTGAGGCTGTGAAGAGAGGGATTGGGTTAAGTGACTTACCCAGAATCACACAGCTATCAAAGGAGAAAAAGAGGGAAGAAATTTACAATCAGACAGTACTAACTCCAGATCCAATTCTATATGCTACACCAAAATAAAGATTACAAGAAATAAAGACTTGTGGATATAATTCCTCGAATGTTCCATTAGGAGCTCAAGTCCTAAACACTAGTGGGGGAAAAAAAAAGACGAACAAATGCAGCTCATCTCAGTAAACAGGAATCTTCTACCTGGCATTGACGTTTCGGTGAGCTGAAGACCATCTGGTCCTGGGAAATTGCCTGGCAGGAGCAGACCTCAAGCATTAAGGTCTCCTAGCACAAGAGAGCTAACTTTCGCCCGTGCCATTACTCTGGGTCAGGCACCAATGGCCCCAGACCAGATGCATCTGAAGTCTGTGTTCTTTCTGCACTCCTCTCTCTTCCCTCCCCCTCCCCATCTCTTCCCCCACCAGAATGAAATGTCAAACTCAGAAATGCCTGTGGGAAAGAAAAGAGACTGAGGGGATAAAAATCTCAAATTGTGCTTGGTAAGAACAAGATGTTAAGATCCACGTGTTAGAGATGTATGAAAGAATGTCTCTCAGCAGGCAAACTTCTTACAGGGAAAAGGGGTCCTTTAGGAGCATCGGGCAACCTTGGGGGGAGATACACGATGAGACACATTGTTTCTAGTTAGTTTCCTAATCACTTTTCCTTTCTACAAACAAAAATTCCCAGCAAATCCATTTTTTTCATCCTGTAAATATTTACTTAGCACTCACAGAGAACAGAGCACAAAAGATGAAACCCATCACCAGTCAAACATATGGAGCCAGATTTTTTTTCTCTCTTATTCCAAGCTCACATTAACAACTGCTCCTTTTCTGTTCTTTAAAAATAGAAATATGTGCTTTTAGCTTACATTTATGCACTTCAGTTTTATAGGAAACTATCTTCCAAAAGGATATTTAAAGATTATTTTCATTTACTTCATTTGTTTTCAATGATCAAAGTGGGGAAATCAAAAGTGTCATTGATTCAATCTAATGACAAAACCATTTGTTTGACGCATGCTCTGTGCCAGGTGCTTTTAGGTGCTAGGGATGCAAGACAAAAAAAAAAATAGCAATCTTGGTAAGTGGTGGAAGATGACAACTTTGTCTACAGCACAACTTGGAGCAACTAAGTCATTTTGATTATTATGGATACCCAAATTAACTACAAAGACCCTATGGAGGAAGATGCTATCTGAATCCAGAGAAAGAACTGATAAGTAGAAGTATTTATGGAATGGTTTCATATGTGTTTACCTATTTGTGTCTAATGGTAACCATCTCTAGGATGGGAGAAGGGAGGGGGAAAATAAAGTTATATGATAACTTTATTATATATTTTAAAGGAATAGTAAGTTGTACATAATAGATTTGCAGTTTCATGTGCAAGCATTTTTTAAATTTCTCTATTCTACTGTGCTATGAGAATACTTGTTTTATTTCTTTAGTTCGGAATAAAATAAATTTTTATAATTAGATAACCTCTCCCCAAAAGGACTTGACACTTGACTGAGGTCAGGGAGATGTGTCATGTACACTGATAAATACATTCAAGGTAATTTGAGAAGGGAGAAAGGAATTAGGAAACTTCATGGAGTAGATAGCATTTGAGCTGCACCTTGCATGGATGGATGGATGGATGGATGGATGGATGGATAAATGGATGGTTGGATGGATGGATGATAAATGATAAATAATTGAATGAAAGAAATAAACAGAATTTATTAAGTACCTATTATGCTGCCAAGCAGGAAGCTAAGGAATTCTAAGTCAGTGCTCTGATGACTTTGCTACACAGTGAAACAGGGGCAGTGTAAGAACAAGCATTAGCAAGTAAATAATATTCTGTTTATTTATATTTATTTATATTCACTGACTCAATGAAAAATACATATATATGCCTAAATATTATTGTTTATGATTAACAAGTAAATAATCAACATAAGCAAATTATTATTCAACTAAATGCTTTGTTGAATAGTAAATTATTTTTTAGTTCTGATTAATAATTATTGAGAAAAATACTACTGTATCAGCAGAGATGTCAATAGGATAGGATGACATTTATAGCAGTGCATGCTATGGTAGCAAAGAACTGGAAACAATTTGGCCATCAAATGGAGACTGGCTACAAAAATTGTGGTATAAGAATGTCTTGGAATATTGCTGTGCTATAAAAAATCAAACATAATGACTACAGAGAAGCATGGAAAGAGTTATATGAACTGATGCAAAATGAGTCAAACATAACTAGAAAAATAATGTTCACAATGACTCCGATATTATGAACAGAAGGAACAGTAACAACGAAACATCTAAAGCTGAATCCTGTGAAATCTTAATGATCAAGCTTGGTCCCAAAGAAGTATTAGTAGGTAAATATTCCCTATCCCCTTCTTTGCAGAAGTGGCAATACGGATATGGAATACTGAATACAATATTAGATATGTCTGATATGTTGATTAGTTTTACTGAATTATTTTTCCCTCTTTTTTATTTTTTTTGTTACGATAGTCGGCTCTTTGGGAGGGAGAGAGGGAAAGATATATTGGTAAATATAACTAATATAAAAACAAAATATATCCAGAAAATTTATTTGGAAAAAAAACTGGTTTTATTGGTTTCCCAGAAATGATTGTATCCAAATGGGAATAAGACTAAAGGAGAATGGGATTTGGAATACCATTCCCTTGTTTCTGGAAAGTTGTGTCCCTTCCTTTATCCAAAATTCTGTTTAATGACACTTTCTTCATGTAACATGCTTACTTATGCCCTGCCTGCCTCACATGGCCCCATTTCTCCAAGCGTCCACCTCAGTATTTAAGAACAATGTATTACCATAATGTTCCTACTGAGTTCAACTGGTGACTGGTGATCCCTATAATTCAGAATATCTCTGACAAAAGCAGATGGAATGTTCAAGGCAGAACTGTGATTCTCCCTCCCCCAAGAAGCTCTTCTCGAGTCCCCACCCCAGATGGGAGGGGTTACACATACATGTACATACACACACACACAAATATACATATATATATATATATATATATATATATATGTACACACACACACACACACACACATTATATATGTTTTATGCCCTGATAGTATTGTGACTTCTGCAGTAGTTACATCTGTGTGTATACACATATTTGTGTATTTGTGTACAAACATACATACATATTAATTTATACACACATATGTATTTATATATGTGTGTGTGTGTACTTATTTTTCAGTCTTGTCTGACTCTGTGATGCTATTTGGGGTTTTCTTGGCAAAGATACTAGAGTGGTCTCCCATTTCCTTCTCCAGATGAAGAACTATTAGACTACTAGACATATATACATATATACATACATACAGACATACAAATATGTGTATGACTATATGTATTTATTTATGTATGTGTACACAAACTTGAATATATGCTATATAGTGTACATAATATATAATATGCATGCATATATATATATATATACACATACATACATAGTGTGTGTGGATATCTGCGTATGACTATTTACTCCTAGTAGAATGAAATTCTCTTGAGGGCAGGACTTCTATCATTTTGTACTGCATTGTGCCTAGCTCTCTAGCTCTCTTTCTTTCTCTCTCTCTCTCTCTCTCTCTCTCTCTCTCTCTCCCTCTCTCTCTCTCCCTCTATGCATGTGTGTGTATGTACACATATACATATATGTATGTGTGTATATGTATGTATCGATATACACACAAATACACATACATGCACACTATATATATATATATATATATATACACATAGACGCACATATAAACAAATATACACACATACATACTCAACTGTGTTTGCCTCGGGTGAAATCATTTATCTGCATTATTTTGACTTTAATAGAATCAGGGATATTAGAACTGGAAAAATAAACTTATGAGTCATCAATCCCCTACACAAGGTAAAACTGAGGAACAGAGAGTTTAAGTGACTTGCAATGAAGACCTTATCACTGGGCTCTGGCTGCAGATTAACAAGCAGAATGAACGTGTTTCGATCTAGTAGATGTTGCTGAATTAGAATGCACATTCCACAGAACTCCAGCTCTACAAAATATGATTTAGAGAAAGTTCACATTCACTCTATTTCCCATTGCCTCCCTGCGCCATTTGAACTTCTATTCCTCCCACCCCCTGACCCTCAGCTGCTGCCAACCACCTGGCCCTACCTCATTCCAATGGCTCTCAACCACCTGCCTCTTTTCTAGTCCATCTGCCAACTATCCAACATTTAGAAATAGCTGCTATGAGTCCTTGGAGACGCCATCTGCTTCAGAGTCCTCAATATGGAAAGCAATCACTGGAGGTGATGAAGATGACCTTTATTCTTTGTGTTGGGGTAAAGGGTTTGAATAATGGGCTATAGCAATGATCAGTTGTTATTCCAGCTACACGATAGTAAAGAACAATGCCCGAGTGGTGTCATTTCACCTGTTAAAAGCAATGACTTAAAAAAATTAAAATAAAAGCACCCTGTTATCCACGTCCTCATTTCCCCTCCAACAATCCAACAAAAAGAGCTCCCAAAGCCAAGATACTGGGAGATGTGACCCTTTTGAAGTCCTGAGATATTTTTGTTATGAGCTGAAAAAAAATGAGCCAGGATCAATATTGCGCTGTCCTTGTAAGACACTGTAGTGGGAAAGAAAGATTTGGGAAGTACTGGGCTTGGAGTCAAGAAGCCTGGGTTTGAATTGTGCTTGAGATACACTTGCAGTTGTATGGCTCTGGAAAAATCATGGAATCTATCAGAACGTCAATTTCATCTTCCATAAAATGGGAGAGAGAGGGTCATAATATTTGCACATGATGCATAATGGTCTGGGGCTCAAGAAAAGCTGGTTCAAATTCAGATTTTGGTAAACAGTAGCTGTGTAACGGAAAACAAGTCACTTAGCCTCTCAATGCCCCCGGGAAAGCCCCAGAGACCATAAGTTACAGATTTGTGTCTTCTCTAGAATGGTTCAGGGGGTTTTCACATCAGATATTCCACCCCTTTAAGAAGAAAATTAATCTTACTACATACATCAAAAGTAGTTATGGAAGAAAGCCCTTTATCACCCCTATAGCTTTATAAAAATGTGAATTTGTTATAATTATTTTCAAATGGGTTCAAGTTCTATTTCTGTCAGATACTGGCTATATGACCCTGGGTAAGTCACTTAACCTTTCGTGGTATAGAAACCAGAGCCACTAAACTGTACATAAGGATCCCTGCAGACAGTATATTGACTTAGAAAACCACAAGTTAACTTTATCATGTTTTATTGGGGCAGTTAGGTGGCACAGTGAATAGAAGGCCAGGCCTGGAGTCAGGAAGACCCAAATTCAAGTCTGGCCTCAGATATTTCCTAGATGTGTGACCCTAGGAAAGTCACTTTACCCTGTTTGCCTCAATTTCCTCATTTGTAAAATGAGCTAGAGAAAGAAATATCAAACCACTCCAGCATCTTTGTCAAGGAAAACCCCAAATAGGGTCACAAAGAGTTGCACATGACTAAAATGACTGAACAACAACAAATCCATACTGATAAAATCACAGATCCATTTGATTTGGCAGGGTGGGGGGGGGGGAGGTAGAGATGGTCTTTTCATCAACACTTCTAGGAATTGGTTTTTGTAGTTGCTTTTTAATACTTAGAAACACTTTTTTTCTTAACAATTTTTAAACCAGACTTGTGATTTCTGCATAGTAGGCACCTCTTAGTGAAAAGCCTTTTCTGTCAATGAAAATTAGCACCTACACAGTCATTTCTTAGAAAGCTGCCTCGAGCATTGAGAGGTTAAGTTATTTGTCTAGAATCATACAGCCTATAACAGTCAAGTTTTGAACCCAGATCTATTCTGACTTGGAACACAGTTCTCTACGCTTTGAGCTGTGCCGCCTCTGCTTTTGAGCAATAAAAAAAATCAATTCCATCCATTGCGAGAAAATAAAGACCAACATATTTTGAACAACTGAGGGATTGTTTTCTTGCTTTAAATATAAGTTATTATTAATTTCCTCCCAGATAAGTTACAGTTATGCTGTGATCCTACATTATACATGCTAACTATTTGAGGCATAACGTCTTTCCTGTGGAACAAAGTTCTTTACCTGGGATCTATGGATTTTCTTTTTTAAAAAAATAGCTATTTTTCACCATAACTGCTTTCCTTTGTAATTCTATGTTTTATGCATTTAAAGCCAAGATTCTGAGAAGGGGTCCATATGCTTCACCAGACACTGCCCAAGGGGTACACATCATCAAAAACAAACAAACAAACGAGAGTTAAGAATCCTCCTTCAGAGGAGAAGAACATTCCACAGTCATTTGAAAATCTAACTTTTCTGTAGATTATTCGATAAAGCCAAAGAGTTATTTGGATAGCTGGCCAACCCAAAACCAGATGCCTGTATTTACTCCTAATCCACAGCAGGGCCACATCTGCAAGCTGTAAATGAAATTTGTATGGATAACCCAGCACCACCACCTGCTGTTCAAGAGAGAAAAATCAACTAGGCTTGTTTCACGTATAGGGCGACCAAGAGGGAAACCATGACAGGTGAGAAATTGTCAGAGAGACATAAAAAAATAGCATTTCCATCATTCCAGTGTTCCTTTATCTTCATGCTTCTCTAATTTTAAGCATGCGCAAAGTTTTTAAATGATAATTTTGTAAGGAAGAAACTATATAGATTGGATTAAGCAAGCAAGAGCCCAGGAAAAAGTACACTATATACATTTAATTAAATTTAAATTTAAAATTTAATTTAATTGGAGCTTGAAGGAAGTAAATTTTCAGAGTAGGACTCCAGGCAAGGAGTTATCCTTACCCATTCTGATTACGTCTTCATCTTTCATCCTTTTCCAAAGGATAGGATTAAGTGCTAATTTTCATCAATTTGCTATTTGTGCCGCTGTCAAAAACTTGGAAATAATTGCTCCCTCCTCAAGGACTGGTATATGGATTCCTCCTTTTTCATTGTTCTCTTCTCCTTATAGATAAACTGCAATGGATTCTTATTATCTCTAGGGTCAAATACACATTCCTCTGTTTGGCATTTAATGTGCTGGTTGTGGGTAGACCTCATAATTCCATTTCTCTCCCTATACTCTCACTTGGTGTAACGAGTAGGTTTCTGACCTTGAAACCAGGAACAACCAGGTTCATGACCCCGGTTTGGATCTTACCTAGCTATAAAACTCTGAGCATGTTCTCTTAATCTCAGTTTCAGTTTTTCAGTTGTGTCTGACTCTTTGGCAAAGATACTGGAGTGGCTTGCTGTTTCCTGCTCCAGCTCATTTTACAGATGAAGAAACTGAGTAGGGTTAAGTGACTTGCCCAGGGTCACGGAGCTAGAAAGTGTCTGAGGCCAGATTTGAACTCAGGAAGATGAGTCTTCCTCATTCCAGGGCCTACATTCTAACCACTGAGCGATCTAGCTATGTACTTTAATATATATGCATTGTTTCTCCCTCCACTTTTGCCCCATAGAACGTAAGCTTCATGAGAGCAGGAATTTTTGGGGGGGATGGGGCTCTTTATCCCTTAGTTCTCAGGATGTTCTTGGCATATAGCAAACACTGATTATAAGTGTGATGTTTAATTGATTGATTGATTCTGTCATCACAAATCTGATAAGTATGCCATCTTTGTATTTATGTGAATCACTGACCAACCATGTTTAATGTGGTCCAGAACCAAGCCCAGAAGCTCTCCTCTAAAGACTTTTTTCCACAATGACCCTTCTGTCACCCTTCTTTGGGACTGTTTGCTCAACTAGTTTTTCAGTTGTACAAATGCTTATTGACACTTACTCTCATCTTGTTTGACTAGACACCATGAACAATTCCATTTCCACTTCACTTAAGCCTCACTATAACATGCTTATCCCATTTTCCAGACTACAATCCCCATCGACAAAGTGAATAAACTTAGTTTGCCACCATATGCTTAATATCTCTTTGCCGGTTTATAGTGTTTGCTGCTCCCCTTTCTAAGTGCTCACAGACCTTCTCTTTAATAATCTGTGCCTGAAGAATAAAAAAAAAAATTACTCTCTGGATAACAATGTAATAGGAGCAAAAACAACAGTTGAAAGACCTCAGAACTCTGATCCAAAGAGCCAAAAATAGTGACCTGAAAAGACTTATGATGCAGTCTACCTCCCCACATCTTGACAGAGAGGCATTGGACTACCAGTGCGATGTGAATAATCTATTCTCATACATGGCCAATGGGTTTATTTGTAATGCTGGACTATACAGAATATCCCAAAATTCTTCATGGTTTTAGTAGCTTTAAACTGCATGCAGAATTTTGGGACACCCTGTATGTATTTATTAAATGGGAGGGCCTCAAAGGGAAATGGGGGGGGTGGTTACTAGGTACTGATAAAAGTGCTAAAAATGAGTTTTTTATAGATTAAAAATGGAATTGAATTTCTGACTTTAGAGGTAATAAAGTCCAATGCCTTCATCTTAGAGATGAATAAACAGAGATCCATAGAGAGTAAATTACTTGTCCAGAGTCACATAGCTAATAAGTTTCTAAGGCAGAATTTGAACCCACATGTATTAGAATGATAAGTCCTGTTTTCTATCCACTATATCTGGCAGATTCTCAAATCATGTTCCTGGAAACCCCTTGGAGTTTTCAAGACCCTTTCAAGGAGATCATAAAGTACATTTCCTCATGTTTGCGTGCAAAGTATGATGATAGACCTGCACCAAGTGTTATTTTTGTCATTCAGCTGCCCCCAGGACATGCCTTCTACCTTTCACAGATCTTCACAATAGGTCTCAACATGTCTCTGATATCTGGATACATTTCAAACTCTTGGCTAAATTCCTTTGTGCTAGCTTCAGGAAGATTTCTGATATCCTGCAGGCTGCATCCATATGAAAAAAAAGAAGAAAAGATATAGGAGGTATCTGAGAAACTTGATCAATTCAGTCTAGTCCCAACTAAAGTATTAAGGGCTGGGAGCAGGAAGATGTTGCAGGTTAGAAGATGCTCACATTTCAAATTCACATCACTTTCTAGATGATGTGCATTAAAAAGGACAGGAATGAATGCCTAGAGAGCTTCACCAAAATGGAATAAGAAAAAAAAAGTATATTTTGAATGTTAGCCTGGATCTAAAATGTAGATAGATAGATAGATAGAGATAAATATGGAGACAGATATAGATATATAGATACATACATATTTTATTTATTTATTTCTCTTAATTTAATTATTATTTATTCAATTTAAGCATTTTCTGAGAGAGGCAAATTATTATCTGAAAAAGGCAAAATTTCAGGTCATAATTATTATTAAAGAATTGTACTAAAATGATCATCATTATTTTATCAGGAGGTATCATGGTCCAATAGAAAAAAAACTTTTACAAGGCAGAGCTAAGATGGTGGCTAGAAAACAGGGACTCCCTTAAGCTCTCCCCCAAATCCCTCCAAACATCTGTAAAAATGGTTCTGAACAAACTCTAGAGCTACAGAATCCTGAAATAACAGAGGGAAGCAGGTCTCCAGCCCAGGACAGCCTGGATGATCACTGGGAAGGGTCTGTCACACCGTGCTGGGAGCAGAGCACAGCCCAGCATGGGCCACACCAGGACAGAACAGGGCAGAGGAGATCCAGCAAGCAGGCCCTGAGGGCTAGGAATCATGGGGCTGTGGCAGTAACCAGACTTCTCAACCCACAAAAGCCAAAGACCACGGAGTAGGTCAGTGGGAAAACTGCTGGATCTGGGGGGGAAGTTCATGGCCGGCCCCACCCCAGAGGTGTGGGTGGGGGGAGGGGGCACAGCAGCAGCAACAGGAAGCTCTCATGGCTACTTCCAGAGCTCCAGTTGAGGCTGCTTCCAGAATCCCTGGCCCACCTGGTGGGAGGAATCAAGCACAGATCAGAGCAGGAATGCAGGGAGAGCTTTGCTGGTACAGAGGCAGAGTTCTCTTGCTTTGCCATGCTTGAATCTAGGTCACATTCCTGGCTGGAAGTTCTTGGGGGAGGAGGAACACTGGTGTGGCAGAGCTATCAGTGACTACAGAGTAGAAGTAGCTCTGAAAACAGCACCACGAGGCCCATAAAGCTTGGAACAAAACATTCTCCACTTTCAAGGCAGTCATAACCTTACAAAAACTCAAGGATCAGGTAGATGGCTGGGAACATGAGCAACAGGCAGCACAAATGGACTCAGACTCAGACTCAGACTATAGAATCTTTTTTTGGTGACAAAGAAGATCAAAACATACAGCCAGAAGAAGTCAACAAAGCCAAAAAGCCTGCATCAAAAGCTTCCAAAAAAATATGAATTGGTCTCAGGCCACAGAAGAGCTCAAAAAGGATTTGGAAAAGCAAGTAAGAGAAGTAGAGGAAAAATTGGGAAGAGAAATGAGAGTGATGCAAGAAAATAATGAAAAACAAGTCAACAACTTGCTAAAGGAGACCCAAAAAAACACTGAAGAAAATAATGCCTTAAAAATAGACTGACCCAAATGGCAAAAGAGCTCCAAAAAGCCAATGAGAAGAATGCCTTGAAAGGCAGAATTAGCCAAATGGAAAAGGAGGTCCAAAAGACCACTGAAGAAAATACGACCTTAAAAATTAGATTGGAGCAAGTGGAAGCTAGTGACTTGATGGGAAATCAAGATATTATAAAACAGAGCCAAAGGAATGAAAGAATGGAAGACAATGTGAAATATCTCATTGGAAAAACCACTGACCTGGAAAATAGATCCAGGAGAGATAATTTAAAAATTATTGGACCACCTGAAAGCCATGATCAAAAAAAAGCCTAGACATCATCTTTGAAGAAATTATCAAAGAAAACTGCCCTGATATTCTATAGCCAGAGGGTAAAATAGAAATGGAAAGAATCCACTGATCACCTCTTGAAAAAGATCCCAAAAGTAAAACTCCAGAGTTCCCAGGTAAAGGAGAAAATATTGCAAGCAGCCAGAAAGAAACAATTTGAATATTGTTAACACAAGATCTAGCAGTTTCTACATTAAGGGATCAAAGGGCTTGGAATATCATATTCTGGGGGTCAAAGGAGCTAGGATTAAAACCAAGAATCACCTACCCAGCAAAACTGAGTTAAACACTTCAGGGCAAAATATGCATTTTCAAAAAAAAAATAGAGGACTTTCAAGCTTTCTTGATGAAAAGACCAGAGCTGAATAGAAAATTTGACTTTTAAACACAAGAATCAAGAGAAGAAAGAGAAATCATAAGGGACTTACTAAAGTGGAACTGTTTTGTTTACATTCCTACATAGAAAGATGATATTTGTGAAACCTTTCTCAGTATTAGGGTAGTTGAAGGGAATATATATATATATATATATATATATATATATATATATATAGAGAGAGAGAGAGAGAGAGAGAGAGAGAGAGAGAGACAAAGGGCACAGGATGAGTTGAATATGAAGGTATGATATCTAACAAAAATAAAATTAAGGGGTGAGAGAGGAATATATTGGGAGAAGGACAAAGGGAGATATAGTATGAGGTAAATTATATAAAATCACATATATTATATATAAAAATTAATTTTATATATACATTATATAAATTATATATATTATATAATCACATAAAAGTGGCAAGAAAAAGCAGTTCTATTGGAAGGGAAGAGGGGGCAGGTAAATGGGAATGAATGAATTTTGCACTCATCAGACTTGACTTAAGGAGAGAATAATACATACATTCAATTGGGCATCTTACGCTACAGGAAAGTAGGGGGAAGAAGATAAAAGAGGGGGGATGATAGAAGGGAGGGAAGATCGGGGAGATAGTTATCAAAAGCAAACAGTTTTGAAAAGAGACAGGGTCAAGGGAGAAAATTGAATAAAGAGGTACAGGAATAGGATGGAGGAAAATATAGTTAACCTTTCACAACATGACTGTTATGGAAGTGTTTTGCATAATAATACATGTATGGCCTATGTTAAATCACTTGCCCTCTCAAGGAGGGTGGATGGGGAGGGAAGAAGAGAGAGAATTTGGAACTCAAAATTCTAAAAACAAATGCTCAAAAAAGAGTTGTTTTTACATGCAACTGGGAAGTAAGATATACAGGCAATGCAGTATAGAAATCTAGCTTGCCCTACAAGAAAGTAAGGGGAAAGGGGAGGGAGGGAGAGTGGGTTGACAGAAGGGAGGGCAAACTGGGGAAAGGGGCAATCAGAATATATGCCATCTTGGAGTGGGGGGAGGGTAGAAGTGGGGAGAAAATTTGTAACTCAAAATATCATGGAAATCAATGTTGAAAACTAAAAATATCAAAAAATAAATTTAAAAAAAGAAAAAAAAATTTACAAAGAGCCAGAGCTAAGAAGGCAGTATGCTCCAGTGGAAAGAACATTGGCTCTAGGGTCAGACAACCTGCATTAGAATCCCATCTCTGACACTTACTACTTATGTGACCTTGGGCCTCCCACTTGTTCTCTCGGGGACTCAGTTTCCTCATTGGTACAATAAGGGAGTTGGAGCTTCTGAGGTTCCTTCTAGCTCTAAATTTATGAAATGTATTTCAAGCTCTCCTCCTTATTCTTCCCCTCTTCCTCCTCCTCCTTCTCTTCTCCCTCTTTCTCCTCTTCAATTTTGGGCCCAACTCATACTTTGGCTGCATTGCATGTCCAAGATATATGTACTGATGTACTAATTCAGTATAATGGCACCCTCAGCAGTAACAAGGAAGTCAGGAAGAGAAGAGAATTTAGTGGGAAAAAGAATGAGGTCAGTTTTAGATGTGTTGAATTTAAGATGCCTAAAAGGCATTTGGACATGTGAGAATGGAGTTCGAGAGAGAAGTTAGGGGTAGGGTGAATAGACCTAAGAGCCATTGGCATAAAGATGATAATCGAAACCATGGTGGTGAGATCACCAAGTGACACAGTATAGGCAGAGAAGAGAAAAATGCCCAAAATGGAGCCTCAGTTGCCCCCTACTCTTAGCAGGTTTGATGTGGATGGATATCGAGCAAAGGGGACAGAGAAGGAATAGGCAGACAGGTGAGAGGAAAACCAGAAGAGAGTAACTAGTGTCACAAAAACCTAGAGAGAAGAGATGTTCAAAAAGAGGGTGGTCAACGGTGTGTCAAAAGTTGTAGAGAAAGCAAGAAGAATAAGAAAAAGCCATTAGATTTGGAAATTAAGAAATCATTAGAACTTTGGAAAGAGATAGAACACAGAGACCTAAGAGATTAAGTTGCTTGCCTAGGATCACACAGCCAATATGTGTCAGAGGTCAGACTGGCATCCTGCTCTTTCTGCCTTTGAGGCTAGTCCTGTTACTTCAACAAGTCATGTTACCATTAATAGTTTCTGCCAATAGTAGGATGCAAAATTCACACACACTATACACACACACACACACATGCACACACACACACACACACACACACGCACACACACACACACCAGCATTTCCATTTAGCAGTAATAAAATCAAGGGAAATTTTTTTTTGAAAAGGGAAGTTATTCAAAATTCCTACAAAATTTATAAAATGTCTGTGATTCAGTGTTCAAAGATGAACACTTCTACAGACACAATTACAAAATAGCATTTAAGTACATAAAGCACAATTTAAATAATTAGAGAAATGTTCAATGCCTCACTTCAGGGCTGTTATTTTTTGTTTAGCAGATGCATGGCCTTCAAAAATTTAATCCAGTAAAACAAGGGATATTAGCCCTTTGCATCATCACTAATATTCCCTCTTTCTGCTGCTTTAATCGCATGTGAAAGAAGAAAACAACATAGACACAAGACAATCAGGGAAGGCTACAGTTAGGCACCATCATGAGCAATTCTTGCAGCATTCACAATTGACCAATCTCCTATTCCCAGTTACTGCCACAGAAAGATAGGCCCAGTGAAATAGTGAGAGGTGAAAGAAGCTGAGGATGTGCCAAACTTAGCATCAGGAATGGTTTATCGTTGTTTAGAGTCTGAATCCTGTCTGTATCACTAACTACCTCTATGCTCTTGGACAAATCACTTAACTTCTCCACTTATCTTTACATCCATAAACTGAGGAAACGTCTAAGATTTTTTCTAGCTTTCCATCTGTGATCTTATGCATCTCCCCAAAGTTCTGTAAGTGCTTGAGCATGGGTAAGTCATTTAACGTCTCTAGCCTCATACTGTTATAATGGGACACCAGAGACCATATATACTCCCTGAAACACCAACCCCATCCTCCTATTTGAGTCTTTGTGGAATTCTGACACCATGACACACTGGGACATTGTGACTCATAAACTGGCTCTCTCCCTTTCCTCTAGGCTGGGAAGATGGAAGGAAGAACCTCAAGTAGAGTTATACCTGAGATTGTGAAGATCCACAAGACCACATTAGTTAGGGGGCTGGGGATCATAAAGGGAAGGACATGGGACAACAGCCACGCACCTGTGTGTATCTAGGTGCTGGGTCTCTGGCAGGCATGAGAATGGAGAAGGAGAAGGGTGGAAGTTCAGATAAGAGAGGACCTTGGAAGAGCCAGAATGGTGACCAGAAAACCTTGAGGAGAGGGAGGAGTTGGTAAACATGAAGAATAAATGCTGGAACACCAAGATGAGGACTGAATGAACAGGACAGAAACCACACGGAGAAGATGTAGAGATGGGAGAACCATTTACGCAGCTGAGAAGAGAATGAGTGATTCCTTGTTTTCCATGTCCTTAGCTTCCTTTTCACTTGAGGTCAAGAAGACCTGGGTTCAAGTCCTACCTTAAATTCTTACTAGCTGGGTAACATTGGACATCTCTTTGGGGAGATGCATAAGATCACAGATGGAGAGCTAGAAAAAATCTTAGAGGTCTCCTCAGTTTATGGATGTAAAGATAAGTGAGAAGTTAAGTGATTTGTCCAAGAGCATAGAGGTAGTTAGTGATACAGCCAGGATTCAACTTAACCTCCCTCTGCCTACATTTCCATTTGACAAATATAAGAAATATAAGAAGTAGAACATTACTATGCCTTAAGTAATAATGAATATGATGGATACAGAGATGTATGGGAAGCTTTATATGAAGTGATGCAAAGTAATGCCAGAAATATATATATGTGTGTGTGTGTGTGTGTGTGTGTGTGTGTGTGTGTGTGTGTGTGTGTATTCTAGAAGAACATATGTGTGTCACATTCATGCCTTCACATATGTGCCATGACTGTTGTTATTCAGCCATTTTCACATTTTCAGTCATGTCCGACTCTTCATAACCCCTATTTGGGGTTTTCTTGCAAAAAATACTGGAGTGGTTGGCAATCTCCTGTTTCAGCTCCTTCTACAGATGTGGAGACTGCAGCAAACAGGATTAAGTAACTTGTCCAGGGTTACAAAGTCTGAGGTCAAATTTGAACTCAGGAAGATGAGTCTTCCTGACTCCAGAGCCAGGGCTCTATCCGATGCACCATCTAACTGCCTTTTGTCATTGTGACTACAAAAATGTAAATGGAGAGAATGGCAACACCAATTAAAATAAACTCCCAAACTGAACTTTGTGCTATTATAATGATCAAGTTTGTCCCTGAAGATGAGAAGAAGACATCTCGCTCTCTCACCTCTCAGAAGTGGGAAAATAAGGATACAAACATTAGCTATACTGTCAGATTCAGTCAATACATTGATTAGTATTGCCGAACTGCTGGCTTTTCTCTTTTTTAACTTTGTCTTACAACGGGTAGTTCTGGGAGATGGGAGGTGGGAAGCAATGCAGTTGGGTGATATGGTAGATAGAATACTGGATTCCTACTTCAGATATTTACTATGTGGCCTTGGATAAGGTATTTAACTTCTCTGTACCTCACGTTACCAATATGGAAAATGTATAAGTTGACTTCGATAGTTACTAAGGTCTCTTCTACTCTAAATCTGTGATTCTAGGGTAAATGTATATAAATATGATTTTAAAACAAAAGTTCAAAAAATTTCTAAAGAAAAATGAGAAGTCCTCCTCTGTTAATTTGTTGATCTCATTCCAAGTTGCAAAGATATATGTTGCCTTACAACTTCAAATTTTATTTATATTAACTGTACAATGATTATTTAAAAAATAAATTCCTGCCAAGCATGCAATGTTCTTTCTCATAAAAGGCAATTTGGGCCTTTGGGGAAATCCATGGCTGAAATTAATTTTGGATTCTTCCCTTATTATTGAGTATTTTCATCTCCAAACAGAACTCTGATTCCAATTTCTGGGGTATAATTCTCTATTACAAAAGGCCCTATAAACATTGAGCTCAGAAACACTTGAAAAAATTTGGAAGATGTCTCATGTCAGGTTGGCCAAGGAACAAAAGCAATTTTACTTTTCCCAATGATATTGATACTTCATGGAATTGGAATGGACTTTGAATAAGATCTTGCTGGCACAAGAAAAGACAGAGAGCTCATTCCTTAAGTGCCAAGTGTTAGAGAGGCCATCATTTTGATTCTCAATGGTTTGTTCCTCCAAGTTTCCCTTCAATCTATTTTCCATTTCTATCATATCCTTTTAACGTAAAATGAGGGAACATGAAGTTGACTTATATGTGGAAAAAGAGTTAGGTTTCAGATGAAAGAGTTTGGTTTAAATTTCAGTTCTGCAGCTTAATATCTTTATGATTTGGACAAGGAACAACTTCTCTGTTTTTCAGGTTCTTCACCTGCAAAATGATGAGTAGGTTCAATGACCTCTAAGATTCTTTCTGGATCTAAATCTGTAACCTTATGATCCTCACCCTCGTGATTCTTCACCCCCTTCCTCATACCTATATCTTTCTCAAGATCTTCCAACCTGTCTCTTATCAACTCTATTTTCCAACAATGTCCTTTCCAAACTTTCTATATGGGTTTCCCTCACTTTTATTTTTTCACTTTAAATTATGCTTGTATGTGTGTATTTGCTTTTTTTTTTTCTCACTCATTTCTAAATGTTTTCAATATCACTCCTTGTTGTTCAATAATTTCACTCTCGTCCAAGTCTTCATGGCCCATTTAGGGTTTTTTCCTTGGCCAAGATGCTGAAGTGGTTTGCCATTTCCTTTTCCAGCTCATTTTATAGATAAGGAAACTGAGGCAAACCAAGTTAAGTGACTTACCCAGGGTCATAGAGCAAATAAGTATCTGAGGCCAGATTTGAACTCGGAAAGCTTCAGCCCTGGCACTCTATCTGCTGTGCCACCTAGCTACCCATAACACTTCTAGAATCTCATATTAAAAGCAAACTTTCAAAAAGTGATGGGTAAGGGGGGTGGAGACAAGATGGCGGCTGGAAAGCAGGGACTAGCATGAGCTCCCCAATGAGTCCCTCCAAAAACCTATAAAAATGGCTCTGAACCAATTCTAGAACTGTAGAACCCACAAAACAGCAGAGGAAAGCAGGGCTCCAGGCCAGGACAGCCTGCATGATCTCTGGGTGAAGTCTATCCCACAAGGAGCTGGGAGCAGAGCAGGGCAGAGTGGAGCAGAGCCCAGCGTGAGTGTCACGGACCAACCAGACCAGCAGCCGGGAGGAGTGTGCCCTAGTGCCCTGAATCAGTGAGCTGCAGCAGTTACCAGGCTTCTCAACCCACAAACACCAAAGACAGTGGAGAAGGTTAGAGGGAAAAGCTGTGGGAGTGGAAGGAGTTCGCAGTTCGGCCACCGACCCTGGGGCAGCAGAGGTGGGGCAGCTACAGAAGTACAGCTACAGCTGCTTCCGGCTCCAGGCCCACCTGGTGGGAGGAATTAAGTGGTGGATCAGAGCAGGAGTGAAGAGCCTGCTGAAGATCTAAGCCCAGTCCGGGTTGAGGGTTCTTGGGGAAGGAGGAGTGCTGGTGTGGCAGAGCTGGCACACTCCCCCAGGCATAGAACATAGTTCTCTAAACTCTACAAGCAGTCATACCCCACTGAAAAGCTCAAGGGTCATGTTAGGTGGTTGGGAATATGGCTAGGCAATGAAAACGCACCCAGATTCAATCTCAGACTCTGGAATCTTTCTCTGGTGACAAAGAAGACCAAAACATACAGACAGAAGAAGTTAACAAAGTCAAAGAGCCTACAACAAAAACGTCCAAGAAAAACATGAACTGGTCCCAGGCCATGGAAGAGCTCAAAAAGGATTTGGAAAAGCAAGTTAGAGAAGTAGAGGAAAAATTGGGAAGAGAAATGAGAAGGATGTGAGAAAACCATGAAAAACAAGTCAATGACTTTCTAAAGGAGACCCAAAAAATACTGAAAAATATACTGAAGAAGACAACACCTTAAAAAATAGACTAACTCAAATGGCAAAAGAGCTCCAAAAAGCCAATGAGGAGAAGAATGCCTTGAAAAGCAGAATTAGCCCAATGGAAAAGGAGGTCCAAAAGACCACTGAAGAAAATACGACCTTAAAAATTAGATTGGAGCAAGTGGAAGCTAGTGAATTGATGAGAAATCAAGATATTATAAAACAGAACCAAAGGAATGAAAAAATGGAAGACAATATGAAATACCTCATTGGAAAAACCACTGACCTGGAAAATAGATCCAGGAGAGATAATTTAAAAATTATTGGACTACCTGAAAGCCATGATCAAAAAAAGAGCCTAGATATCATCTTTCAAGAAATTATCAAGGAGAACTGCCCTGATATTCTAGAGCCACAGGGCAAAATAGAAATTGAAAGAATCCATTGATCACCTCCTCAAATAGATCCCAAAAAGAAATCTCCTAGGAATATTGTAGCCAAATTCCAGAGCTCCCAGATCAAGGAGAAAATACTGCAAGCAGCCAGAAAGAAACAATTTGAATATTGTAGAAACATAATCAGAATAACCCAAAATCTGGCAGCTTCTACATTAAGAGATCGAAGGGCTTAGAATACAATATTCAAGAGGTCAATTGAGCTAGGATTAAAACCAAGAATCACCTACCCAGCAAAACTGAGTATCATGCTCTAAGGCAAAATATAGGCTTTAAATAAAATAGAGGACTTTCAAGCTTTCCCAGTGAAAAGACTAGAGCTGAATAGAAAATTTGACTCTCAAACAGAAGAATCAAGAACAGCATGAAAAGGTAATCAACAAAAAGAACAAGAAAAAGAAATTGCAAGGAACTTACTAAAGTTGAATTGTTTTGTTTACATTCCTACATGGAAAGATGACATGTATGTTTCATGAGACCTCAGTATTAGGGTAGCTGAAGGGAATATGCATATATATATATATATATATATATATATATATGTTTCTGCTTGTATATATATATATATATGTGTGTGTGTGTGAATGTGTATATATGTATATACGTTAAATGTGTGTGTGTGTATATATATATATATATAGAGAGAGAGAGAGAGAGAGAAAGAGAGAGAGAGAGAGAGAGAGTGGGCACAGGGTGAGTTGAAGATGAAGGGACGATATCTAAAAGAAATAAAATCAAATTAAGGGATGAGAGAAGAACATACTGAGAGCGGGAGATAGGGAAGGATAGAATGGGGTGGATTATCTCACATAAAGGTGGAAAGAGGAAGCAGTTCTGTGGGAGGAGGGGAGAGGGCAGGTGAGGGGGGAATGAGTGAATCTTGCTCTCATCAGATTTGGCTTGAGGAGGGAATACCACACATACTCAATTTGGTATCTTACCCCACAGGAAAGAAGAGGGAAGAAGATAAAAAAGGGGGGGATGATGGAGGAGAGGGCAGATGGGGGTGGAGGTAATCAAAAACAAACACTTTCGAAAGGGGACAAGGTCAAGGGAGAAAATTCAATAAAGGGGGATGGGTTGGGAAGGAGCAAAATAAAGTTACTCTTTCACAACATGAGTATTGTTGAAGGGTTGTACATAATGATACCCATGTGGCCTATGTTAAATTGCTTGACTTTTTAGGGAGGGTGGGTGGGAAGGGAAGAGGGGAGAGAATTTGGAACTCAAAGTTTTAAAAACAGATGTTCAAAAACAATAAAAAAGGTTTTTGCATGCAACTAGAAAATAAGATACACAGGCAATGGGGCATATAAATTTATCTTGCCCTACAAGAAAGGAAGGGAAAAGGGGATGGGGAGAGTGGGGTGACAGAAAGGAGGGCTGACTGGGGAACAGGGTAACCAGAATATACGCCATCTTGGAGTGGGGGAGGGTAGAAATGGGGAGAAAATATGTAATTCAAACTCTTGTCAAAACCAATGCTGAAAATTAAATATATTAAATAAATAAATAATAAATAAATAAATAAATAAGTCATGGGTAAGATTATAGATCGAATCAGGATCATCCTGAATTTAAGGACTGAACAACACAAGCCAAAAAAACCTATAAGATTCCCTAATTTCTTTAAAAATATTTAATTAGAACAGCAAAGTAAGCAAGAAAGATTACTCTAAATCTTAGAAGAGTAGTCTTTTAAATGTTTACATCAAAAGAAATTGGGGATGGGTAAAGGAGAAAGGCTGTTCCCAGGACTACTCTGTTACAGAAGCTCAGCCATTCCTGCTACTCACAGGGTCCTTAGTCAGCATGTAGACCCCAGAGTCATTTTGGCAAAAATCTGAGGATGTTTAAACATGCCACTCTGTTCTTTAAAATGTTGTTGTGGTTCCCTGTTGCCTCTGGGACAAAATACAAATCACTATATTTGGCATGTAAAGTCCTTCACATTCTCCTTCCAGATCGATCTCACATTATTCTCTCTCATAATTCTCCCAGACTAGCTCATTGGACCTTACCCATAAATGAGTGCATTCCAGGCATGGAGGAATGACCAACACAAAGGCACAAAGGTGGGATAGAATGTTGTTTTGTTGTTCGTCCTTCATTTCCAAAGAGGACCAATGACATCATATGCGGTGTCTTGACTTGTGTGTAAGGAACAGAAAGAAAGTCAATCTGTTGTACTGCAGAGTGTGGCAGAGATAATGTTGTCCCCTCCCAATAAGGTGGGAAACATTAAGCTGGGGCCACACTTTAAAAGTTAAACGAGGAATTTATTACTGATCTGCAAAACAATAGGAAGCCACTGGAAGTGATGGAGTATTGAGGTCACGTGATCAGATTTGTTCTGAAGGAAAATTACTTTCACTGGAGTGAGTAGGGTGGACTAGTGAGAACAGAGGCTTAAAGAAGGGACCTGGATGTAGGCTGTGGGCAACAATCTAGGAAAAGTTGGTAGAGGGCTGAACAAAAGTGATAGCTGTGTGATTGATGAGGTGTCAGAACAGGAGGTGGAGACAGCATGATATGGTGACTAATTGATTGGTAATGAAGAGTGAGGCAGAATGAGGAGTCAAGGGTGTGGCTGAAAGCTGGAAGGGATTCGTTTATCAGAATTTTGAATAGGGAAAGGTTTAAGGAAAAAAAGATAATGAGTTCTGCTTAGACACACCTTGATTTTAAGATGTCTCTAGGACACTTAGTTTGAAATATCTGATAAGAAATTGATGATGTGGGACTGAAGAGAAGGGAAGAGAGGAAGGTTTTACTTACAGAGCTAGAAGTCACTTGCACAGATATGATAGATGAATCTGGGGAAGCTGAGGAAGTTAACAAGAGAAGGCCTGTGTACAGAGCAGGGGTTCCTGATCTTTTTTGTGTACACTTCCATGAAACAAATACTTGTTGAGTCTCTAATATGTGCAAAACACTATATTGGCTGCCATGTCACTACAAAATTGAGACAGCTACAGTTAGTTCTTTCCAAGAAGTGTTAATTGTGTTGATGGGTTAAGAGAATTGTTCAGGCAGCTACAGTACAAGGTAGACCATAAGTGCTGATAAACAGTTATAAACAGGAAGGCAAAAGGAATAATATAATATAAAAAGGAAGGGAAAAGGGGATGGTAGGGGAGTGGGGTGACAGAAGGGAGGGCTGACTGGGGAACAGGGTAACCAGAATATACGCCATCTTGGAGTGGGGGGAGGGTAGAAATGGGGAGAAAATTTGTAATTCAAACTCTTGTGAAAATCAATGCTGAAAACTAAATATATTAAATAAATAAATAAATAAATAAGTCATGGGTAAGATTGTAGATCAAATCAGGATCATCCTGAATTTAAGGACTGAACAACACAAGCCAAAAAAACCTACAAGATTCCCTAATTTCATTAAAAATATTTAATTAGAACAGCAAAGTAAGCAAGAAAGATTACTCTAAATCTTAGAAGAGTAGTCTTTTAAATGTTTACATCAAAAGAAATTGGGGATGGGTAAAGGAGAAAGGCTGTTCCCAGGACTACTCTGTTACAGAAGCTCAGCCATTCCGGCTACTCACAGGGTCCTTAGTCAGCATGTAGACCCCAAAGTCATTTTGCCAGAAATCTGAGGATGTTTGAACATGCCCTGTTGCCTCTGGGACAAAATACAAATCACTATATTTGGCATTTAAAGTCCTTCACATTCTCCTTCCAGATCGATCTCACATTATTCTCTCTCATAATTCTCCCAGACTAGCTCATTGGACCTTACCCATAAATGAGTGCATTCCAGGCATGGAGGAATAACCAAGACAAAGGCACAAAGGTGGGATAGAATGTTGTTTTGTTGTTCGTCCTTCATTTCCAAAGAGGACCAATGACATCATATGCGGTGTCTTGACTTGTGTGTAAGGAACAGAAAGAAAGTCAATCTGTTGTACTGCAGAGTGTGGCAGAGATAATGTTGTCCCCCTCCCAATAAGGTGGGAAACATTAAGCTGGGGCCACACTTTAAAAGTTAAAGGAGGAATTTATTACTGATCTGCAAAACAATAGGAAGCCACTGGAAGTGATGGAGTATTGAGGTCACGTGATCAGATTTGTTCTGAAGGAAAATTACTTTCACTGGAGTGAGTAGGGTGGACTAGTGAGAACAGAGGCTTAAAGAAGGGACCTGGATGTAGGCTGTGGGCAACAATCTAGGAAAAGTTGGTAGAGGGCTGGACAAAAGTGATATCTGTGTGATTGATGAGGTGTCAGAACAGGAGGTGGAGACAGCATGATATGGTGACTAATTGATTGGTAATGAAGAGTGAGGCAGAATGAGGAGTCAAGGGTGTGGCTGAAAGCTGGAAGGGATTCGTTTATCAGAATTTTGAATAGGGAAAGGTTTAAGGAAAAAAAGATAATGAGTTCTGCTTAGACACACCTTGATTTTAAGATGTCTCTAGGACACTTAGTTTGAAATATCTGATAAGAAATTGATGATGTGGGACTGAAGAGAAGGGAAGAGAGGAAGGTTTTACTTACAGAGCTAGAAGTCACTTGCACAGATATGATAGATGAATCTGGGGAAGCTGAGGAAGTTAACAAGAGAAGGCCTGTGTACAGAGCAGGGGTTCCTGATCTTTTTTGTGTACACTTCCATGAAACAAATACTTGTTGAGTCTCTAATATGTGCAAAACACTATATTGGCTGCCATGTCACTACAAAATTGAGACAGCTGCAGTTAGCTCTTTCCAAGAAATGTTAATTGTGTTGATGGGTTAAGAGAATTGTTCAGGCAGCTACAGTACAAGGTAGACCATAAGTGCTGATAAACAGTTATAAACAGGAAGGCAAAAGGAATAATATAATATAAAAAGGAAGGGAAAAGGGGATGGTAGGGGAGTGGGGTGACAGAAGGGAGGGCTGACTGGGGAACAGGGTAACCAGAATATACGCCATCTTGGAGTGGGGGGAGGGTAGAAATGGGGAGAAAATTTGTAATTCAAACTCTTGTGAAAATCAATGCTGAAAACTAAATATATTAAATAAATAAATAAATAAATAAATAAATAAGTCATGGGTAAGATTGTAGATCAAATCAGGATCATCCTGAATTTAAGGACTGAACAACACAAGCCAAAAAAACCTACAAGATTCCCTAATTTCATTAAAAATATTTAATTAGAACAGCAAAGTAAGCAAGAAAGATTACTCTAAATCTTAGAAGAGTAGTCTTTTAAATGTTTACATCAAAAGAAATTGGGGATGGGTAAAGGAGAAAGGCTGTTCCCAGGACTACTCTGTTACAGAAGCTCAGCCATTCCGGCTACTCACAGGGTCCTTAGTCAGCATGTAGACCCCAAAGTCATTTTGCCAGAAATCTGAGGATGTTTGAACATGCCCTGTTGCCTCTGGGACAAAATACAAATCACTATATTTGGCATTTAAAGTCCTTCACATTCTCCTTCCAGATCGATCTCACATTATTCTCTCTCATAATTCTCCCAGACTAGCTCATTGGACCTTACCCATAAATGAGTACATTCCAGGCATGGAGGAATAACCAACACAAAGGCACAAAGGTGGGATAGAATGTTGTTTTGTTGTTCGTCCTTCATTTCCAAAGAGGACCAATGACATCATATGCGGTGTCTTGACTTGTGTGTAAGGAACAGAAAGAAAGTCAATCTGTTGTACTGCAGAGTGTGGCAGAGATAATGTTGTCCCCCTCCCAATAAGGTGGGAAACATTAAGCTGGGGCCACACTTTAAAAGTTAAACGAGGAATTTATTACTGATCTGCAAAGCAATAGGAAGCCACTGGAAGTGATGGAGTATTGAGGTCACGTGATCAGATTTGTTCTGAAGGAAAATTACTTTCACTGGAGTGAGTAGGGTGGACTAGTGAGAACAGAGGCTTAAAGAAGGGACCCGGATGTAGGCTGTGGGCAACAATCTAGGAAAAGTTGGTAGAGGGCTGAACAAAAGTGATAGCTGTGTGATTGATGAGGTGTCAGAACAGGAGGTGGAGACAGCATGATATGGTGACTAATTGATTGGTAATGAAGAGTGAGGCAGAATGAGGAGTCAAGGGTGTGGCTGAAAGCTGGAAGGGATTCGTTTATCAGAATTTTGAATAGGGAAAGGTTTAAGGAAAAAAAGATAATGAGTTCTGCTTAGACACACCTTGATTTTAAGATGTCTCTAGGACACTTAGTTTGAAATATCTGATAAGAAATTGGTGATGTGGGACTGAAGAGAAGGGAAGAGAGGAAGGTTTTACTTACAGAGCTAGAAGTCACTTGCACAGATATGATAGATGAATCTGGGGAAGCTGAGGAAGTTAACAAGAGAAGGCCTGTGTACAGAGCAGGGGTTCCTGATCTTTTTTGTGTACACTTCCATGAAACAAATACTTGTTGAGTCTCTAATATGTGCAAAACACTATATTGGCTGCCATGTCACTACAAAATTGAGACAGCTACAGTTAGTTCTTTCCAAGAAGTGTTAATTGTGTTGATGGGTTAAGAGAATTGTTCAGGCAGCTACAGTACAAGGTAGACCATAAGTGCTGATAAACAGTTATAAACAGGATGGCAAAAGGAATAATATAATATAAAAAGGAAGGGAAAAGGGGATGGTAGGGGAGTGGGGTGACAGAAGGGAGGGCTGACTGGGGAACAGGGTAACCAGAATATACGCCATCTTGGAGTGGGGGGAGGGTAGAAATGGGGAGAAAATTTGTAATTCAAACTCTTGTGAAAATCAATGCTGAAAACTAAATATATTAAATAAATAAATAAATAAATAAATAAATAAGTCATGGGTAAGATTGTAGATCAAATCAGGATCATCCTGAATTTAAGGACTGAACAACACAAGCCAAAAAAACCTACAAGATTCCCTAATTTCATTAAAAATATTTAATTAGAACAGCAAAGTAAGCAAGAAAGATTACTCTAAATCTTAGAAGAGTAGTCTTTTAAATGTTTACATCAAAAGAAATTGGGGATGGGTAAAGGAGAAAGGCTGTTCCCAGGACTACTCTGTTACAGAAGCTCAGCCATTCCGGCTACTCACAGGGTCCTTAGTCAGCATGTAGACCCCAAAGTCATTTTGCCAGAAATCTGAGGATGTTTGAACATGCCCTGTTGCCTCTGGGACAAAATACAAATCACTATATTTGGCATTTAAAGTCCTTCACATTCTCCTTCCAGATCGATCTCACATTATTCTCTCTCATAATTCTCCCAGACTAGCTCATTGGACCTTACCCATAAATGAGTACATTCCAGGCATGGAGGAATAACCAACACAAAGGCACAAAGGTGGGATAGAATGTTGTTTTGTTGTTCGTCCTTCATTTCCAAAGAGGACCAATGACATCATATGCGGTGTCTTGACTTGTGTGTAAGGAACAGAAAGAAAGTCAATCTGTTGTACTGCAGAGTGTGGCAGAGATAATGTTGTCCCCCTCCCAATAAGGTGGGAAACATTAAGCTGGGGCCACACTTTAAAAGTTAAACGAGGAATTTATTACTGATCTGCAAAACAATAGGAAGCCACTGGAAGTGATGGAGTATTGAGGTCACGTGATCAGATTTGTTCTGAAGGAAAATTACTTTCACTGGAGTGAGTAGGGTGGACTAGTGAGAACAGAGGCTTAAAGAAGGGACCTGGATGTAGGCTGTGGGCAACAATCTAGGAAAAGTTGGTAGAGGGCTGGACAAAAGTGATATCTGTGTGATTGATGAGGTGTCAGAACAGGAGGTGGAGACAGCATGATATGGTGACTAATTGATTGGTAATGAAGAGTGAGGCAGAATGAGGAGTCAAGGGTGTGGCTGAAAGCTGGAAGGGATTCGTTTATCAGAATTTTGAATAGGGAAAGGTTTAAGGAAAAAAAGATAATGAGTTCTGCTTAGACACACCTTGATTTTAAGATGTCTCTAGGACACTTAGTTTGAAATATCTGATAAGAAATTGATGATGTGGGACTGAAGAGAAGGGAAGAGAGGAAGGTTTTACTTACAGAGCTAGAAGTCACTTGCACAGATATGATAGATGAATCTGGGGAAGCTGAGAAAGTTAACAAGAGAAGGCCTGTGTACAGAGCAGGGGTTCCTGATCTTTTTTGTGTACACTTCCATGAAACAAATACTTGTTGAGTCTCTAATATGTGCAAAACACTATATTGGCTGCCATGTCACTACAAAATTGAGACAGCTACAGTTAGTTCTTTCCAAGAAGTGTTAATTGTGTTGATGGGTTAAGAGAATTGTTCAGGCAGCTACAGTACAAGGTAGACCATAAGTGCTAATAAACAGTTATAAGCAAACTTCCTTGGGAGTTCAAAGGAGACCGAAAACATACCTAGATGCAGAGGTCAGGGAAGGCTTCCTGGAGATGATGGCATTTGAATTAAATCTGGAAAAATATAATGCGGGGAGAGAGAAAATATAGGATTAGTTCAGAATAGCATATAGAATAATTTGGCTGGAGCACAGGCTGCAGATGAAAGAACAGTTGGATAGAAGGCTGAGGCCATTTGTAATTAAAGGGCAGCTTGGTGCCTTAGGGGAAGGCTCAAATGAGATAATCCATGAAAAGTGTTTTACAAACACTTTAATGTAATTTGGAAATGCTTATCATCATCATTATTGAGTTGTTAGCATGGGGTACTCTGTAGAGAGCTGGCCTGAAGCTAGGAAAACCTGGTTTCAAATCCTGTTTCTGATACACATCGGCTATATGATCTAGGCAAGTCAATTAATCTACCTGTGCTCTTAGCCAGTTTCTAAGATTGTAAATTTCAGAAAAGTTTTCAATTAGCATTGGCAGAGAAAATTCCTCACCTGGGAGTTCCCTGTGTCAATGGCTTCACAGGTGTAGTCCCTATCCCTAATATTATCAATATCTATTACTTTGATTTAATTCTTAAGAGCCTACTATGTGTCAGGCAATGTGCTAGTGCTAGAGATACAAAAAGGTCAAAAGACAATCCCCACCCTCGAGTAACTTATAACCTAATGGAAGAGAGGACAAGCAAATGAATATATACAAAGTAAGCTATATTCAGGATAAATAGGAAATAATTAATGGAGGGAAGGCACTGGAATTAAGAGGGGTTTGGGGAAGCTTCCCATAGAAAATGATATTTCAGTTGAGACTTAGAGAAAGCCAAGAAAGTCAGGGGTCAGAGGAGAGGAAGAATGGCAGTCCAGCCATAGGGGACACATAGAGAAAATACCGCGGAGCCAAAAGATGGAGTATCTTTTTCGTAGAACATCCAGGAGGTCAGGGTCACTGTATTAAGAGTAGGTGTTGGGGAATAAAGTGAAAGAAGGCTGGAACGATAGGAAGGGGCTAAGTTATGAAGGGCTTTCAATGCCAAACAGACCATTTTGTATTTAATCTTGGAGGCAAAAAGAGCTACTGGAGTTTATTCAGTTGGGGAGGGGGGTATATGACATGGTTGGACCTGTGCTTTGGGAAAATCATTTTGTTGTTCTTCCTTTACACTCCAAGAGGACATCACCATGAGATACAGTGTGTTCAACTATGGCTGATCAGACCAATAGGATCTTGGAAGCCTCTACCACAGGTCAAGCACAGATAGTCTGATTGAACTTTGGGGATGGAGATATCTCTAGATTTGTGTATCTCACATTACTTTTGAGTTACTGTAATTCTGCTTTGCTCATTGAATACAGTTCCTTCTTTGATGCAAGCATGCTATCACTTTAGTGGCTGAATGGAGGATGGATTGGAGGGAGGTACACCTGAGGCAGGCATACCCACCAGCAGACTATTGCAATAGTCTAAGTATGAGTTATAGGAGCGGAGACAGTGTCAGAGGAGAGAAGAGGACACATTCTCAAGAGATGGTGCAAAAGTGAAATCAATAGCCCTGGGAACAGCTTGCATATGAGAAATAGGGAAGAATACAAGATGTCTCCTAAGTTATGAGCCTGAGCACCTAGGAGGAGGACGATGCCCTCTACAGTAATATGGAACATAGGAGTTGGAGAGGGTTTGGGGGGAATGCATCTGGTTTGGGACATAATGAGTTTAAGATGTCTATCGGAAGAGTTTGGCTCAGGACATCAAGGGGAAATGGCATGGGATGTGGAAGTTTTTTATGGTGAGCTGAGCATCATGAACATAAATTACTGATGGAATACTTAGCATCCAGGGTGAGAACAAGGGCACTGGGTGCCAGAGGCTGTGGACCATAGAAATGAATGATGGGAGGGATGGAGGATGATCCATGATACATTTCACATTCTTTATAGTTTCACTTAGAGCTAAGCCTGCCTATGTGTATTTCTGCTTTTATAGTATATTGTTGTTCTTTAGTTGTTCAGGACTGTCCACCCCTTTGGGACCCCCTGGACCATAGTATGTCAGGCCCTTCTGTCCTCCACTATCTCCCAAAGCCTGTCCAACCTCATGCTCATGGCTAATAGAGTCCATGGGGTTTTCTTGGTAAAGACGCTGGAGTGGTTTGCCATTTCCTTCTTCAGTGGATCACCATTTTCCAGAACTCTCCGCAATGACCTGTCCATCTTGGGTAACCCTACACAGCATAGCTCATAGCTTCATTGAGCTATGCAAACCCCTCTACCACAACAAGGCAATTATCCAGGAGGGCATATGTATATATTACATACACAATATGTATGTGTGTATTATATATCTATACAAATAAATGTGTATGTATTACACCTATATAAATTATACATAATATATGCAAATATCTACATGTACAATATGTATTGTAAGTGCCTGTATTTTTATACTATCTTATGGTTCTCAAAGGACCCCTCACATCCATGCCTTCTTGAATTTTCTTCATTATCTTGAAAGAGATAATAGAGCTATTAATACCACCATTTAACAGATGAAGACATTTAACAGGCAGACTAGTTCAGTGGGAAGAGCAGTCAGTGGCTCAGGAGGTCCTGAAATCAAATTGCAATTGTTTCTGTGTGACCTTGGTTAAAATGTGTAACTTTTCTGGTCCTCAGTTTCCTTATCTGTAAAATGAGGAGTTCGGACTAACTGACCTTTAAGATCCCTCTCCCTCTCTCTCTGTCTCTCTCTCTCTCTCTATCTCTCTCTCTCTCCATCTGGAATCTTATGTAGCCTAGAAAGGTTAAGAATTTTGTTCAAAATGTCTCCAACTTCTTTTTTTTAACAGAGGTGGGAGCACAAGAGTGTGGAGCATTGCATAGTGGCCACTAAGGTGGTATCAGGAAAACCTGAGTTCAAATCTAGCCTCTGATACTTCCTAGCTGTGTGTCATTTAACTTGCCTGCTTCAGTTTCTTAGCATCTACCTTCCAGGGCTAATGTAAAGATAAAGTTAGATAATATTTATAAAGTACTTTGCAAACCTTAAAGTGTCATATAAACGCTAGCTATTATTTTAGGGGCAGCTAGGTGGGAAAGTGAGTAGCATACCAGACCTGGCATCAGGAGGACCTGAGTTCAAATCTAGCTTCAGACACTTACTAGCTATTTGACCTTGGACAAGTTACTTAAACTTTCTTTACCTGCCTCAGTTTCCTTATCTGTAAAAAGAAAATAATAATAGTGTCTATTTCCCAGACTTGTTGGTAGCATAAAAGAAGATAATATTTGTAAAATGCTTTGCAAACTTTTAGAGTGCTACATAAATGCTAGCTGTTATATAATATCAGATGTTTGCTATAATTGCTGTTTCGTTTTCTTTCTCTTTTAAGTATTTATTATAAAGGCTGCCTTCTGGAAGAGGTTCTACATAGGGATAGAGTGGGAAATATAGATGAGGAGGAAAAAACAAAAGACATCAATAAAAAGTTTTAAAACAATAACACAAGAGAATTTCACCCAAAGTCACCAAAGTGTTTCTTGATACATGTGGGCCTATACTCTGGGTCTCTACATTCCAGATCCCACACTTTTCCCACTAAACCACCCCCATCCGGAGCCTTAGATTGTGTATAGATTACTGAGTGACTAACTATAGATGCCCTATGCCTCATTTTCAGTTCTCTTCCCAAAGTTAATGTTGGATTCCTAACACATTAAAAAAATCCATATTCAATGAAATTCCACCCCTTCCCTCCCCATTCCCTACCCTGGTCCCCCAAAGGAGAGTGGAGCAGTCATTAGAGCAAGGAAAAAATGCAAGAATCAGAAACCTGAGTCAATGTTATTTTCATTTTCAACATGCAACAGGAAACATCTTGGATGGAATTCTAACAAGAGAAATGAAAGGGAAACATAATCTAATAAGAAAAGTGTGAAGAAAATAACAGGTAACACAAACCATATGCCCTGGAGTAGGCTGAAAGTAAACAAAATAAAGCCATGTTGATTTTTAGAAAGGAGAAAGCCAAAACACTTCAGTGACTGGCACCAAACTGCTCCCAGCGCCTAGACCCTGTAGACTTAACAAGGGTTGGTGAGAGGTAAGAAGGAGGGCATTGGTGTAGAGGCCAAGGGGAATCTCATAGGATTGTGGATGTTCAGAGCTGGGAAGGACCTCAGAGGTCCTTGATTACAACCTCCCCCATTTTATAGGTGAGGAAACAAACTAAAAGGGTGAAGGGATTTGCTGTCTGTGTGAGCTAGATTTGAACTGAGGACCTCATTCTCCAAATCCACCACTCTTCTCCAGTTGTCTCTCTAATAAAGAAAATGAGAATGGCTTCGTTAGACGCCATCCTGAATGTAAAGCAACAGTCCAGAAGTCTTAACAGTGCCTCACCATACTACATTACAGTCTGCTCTGTGCTTTGCTTCTATTACTATTAAATTTATTTTTATTAATAATATATAAACATTATTGCAATAATTAACCACTAATTATTTGAATTGACTAAACTATTAAATGTTATTGAATTGATTTTATCATTAATAAAACATCATAGAATATAATGTATGATAAACAGTACTATAATAATTACATAATAATCATTGGTATTTAGATTGATTAAATTAAATTATTGAATATTATTAAATTGATTTCTTTTTTATTCTAAACTTAACCTCCCCCCCCAAAAAAGAGCATTTCTCTGTAAAAATAACATTTATATAGTGCATACTATGTGCCAGGTGCCGCACTTTACAAATATCATATCATTTGATCCTCACAACAACCCTGGGAGGAAGATCTGTTATTATCCTCATTTCACAGATGAGGAAACTGAGACACACAGAGGTGATTTGCCTAGGATCACACAGCTAATAAGTATCTAAGAACTAAAGTTGTCTTGACTGCGGACCCACTGTACCACCTACCTGTCACAACTAGAAGGCTGAGATCATGGATGACAGCCAATAAAATGGCAGGAAGAACATTGTGGCTGAGGAACCACAAGTATTGCTGGAGTACATGGGAGACAGTAGGATATAAGAGATAGGAAGGAATCCAACTATACAGAGCTCTAAATGCCAAACAAAATAGTATATATTTGATCATGGAAATAATAAAGGACCATTGTGGCTCATTGAAAAGGTGTCATCTACGCTTCAAAAAAATAACCTTGAAAACTAATTGGGGGATGGATTTGGAGTACAATTGAAATAGGGAAAACCATTAGAAGGCTAGTATAAAAGTCCAAATGGGAGGTGATGAGGACCCGAATGGAGATTACGACTGTATGAGTGGATAGAAAGGGACATCTATGAGAAATGTGAACAAAGATACTAAAGCATACATAGGTCAAGTGATCTGCCCAGGCTCACAGGGGGTAGTAAGGGTGAGAATACCCTGGGGTGGTCACTTTCTCCACTGAGACAAATCAGTAACTCATTGTTACCTACATTCTTTGAGAGTTTATCCTGCACTAAAATGGTAGGAGACTTTCATTTAGTCATAGAAATAGCATATGCCACAAGCAGGACTTAAATCCAGATATTCCCGATCCCAAGTCCTCTCTACATTACACAATACTGCCTCTTATCATCATCCTCCTCCTCATCATCTGCTCTAATTGAAATGATTCTTTATGTATTTAAAATTGCAAATTACATTGAACCCAATACACATAAGCTGTTTTTTTTCCTTCTTTCTTCCACATACCATAGTCATTACACAAAGAAAAAATAAAATAAAATTCCACAGGAAAGGAATCAACTGTACTTGACATAGTCCATCCTCCTGAGCAATGCCTAAAATGCAAACAATACTCTTGCTTTCTCTCTGGGCAGTATGCGGTTCCAACACTTGCTAAATCTCATGTCATTGCTAGTCAGGAAGGTAGCAGAAATTCTGTTTTGTTTTGACTTAGGGGAGAAAAAAATTATTCCCTGCCCAGTTCTTTGTGCCATTCCTGGAAAAAGATGCTGTCAAAACACTCTCGGACCAAGTAAAAGTGAGTTTGATGGGGCCAGCTAGATCTTTCAATCACAGGTTAAAGAGGAAAACAGAGAAATGCAGGTTAGAAATTCCGATTGTTGTTTCCAGTAAAGTCTTCCTCACCAATGAATAGAACATTCTTTCCTAATGAAATGACATCATAATGACATTTACAGGCCATGACCACAATGAAGGACTGGAATAGCGAGGGAATAGGAGGGAAATTCCAAAACAAAAGCCAAGATGCCAATGAAAAATATAAAAGATTACTGTCTTTTCCCCACATTTACAAAAGATGTGTTTTCCAGTTCAATTAGCATTAACTGGAGAACGAATTACTACTATAGAATTTCAAATATATTATCATGACCTATATTTGTGACAAGGAAAGACAATCAGCAAATTAATCACTAAAGAAAAGCTTAGGAATCAGGGAAAAGCATTAGACCAACTCAAGTCAAGTCCAGTCAATAAGTATTTATTAAATATTTAGTAGGTGCCAGGCACTGCGCTAAGTGCTGGGAAGCAAAGAACTGTCAAAACTGTCACTAGCCTCAAGGAGCTCACGTTCTAATGGGGGATACCATATTGGATCTGCCATTCACTAGTCTTTTGAGGTACCTTCCAAATCTAAGATTCTATGATGTTACACTTTAGCTTGCCCTTGGGCTCTATTCTAACCCTGAGATTCTGAGACATTTGGCACAGAGGTTACTCAAATGCACCTCGATTTCCTTACCTGTAAAATGAGGAAGCTCAGTTTCTAAGGGTCCCTATGACAAAATTCTGTTATGAACTCGTTTTTGAATAGTAGCAGAGAGTATATTAGACCCTGGAAAGACCTGGGCTGGATCCCTTGCTTTGACGCTTACTAGCTGTGACAAGTTCCTTAACCACTCTGGGCCTGTTTCCTCAACTATAAAATAGGGATAATAATACTTGCTCTATTTACTTCCCTGTTATGAAGAGATAGCCTTGTAAATCTTTAAGTTCTATACAAATGTAAGTTATAATTTATCTGTCTATTCTCAAGTTTAGTTATGTATCTCTTTAAGTAACAGCTGCTGCTGTTACCTAGTAGTGTGATGGGAGGGCTACAGAACCTGGTGTAAAGAGGGTGGTATTTGGAGTCCAATGACCTGGGTTCAAGTCCTGGCTACTTACCAGCTGTGTGACCTTAAACAAGTCATTCACTTCTTTGGAGGTGGGGGAGAATCTCTAGTTGTCTTGATCTATATCTTGCCACTGGACCCAGGTGGCTCCAGAGGTGAAAGTGATGCTAGTGACTTTGTACACTCCTCCCTCACTTAAATATAATTCACTTTCAAGCCATGGCATCACCTTCCTGATGTCATGATCCTCTTTGAGAAAGAAAGGCAAATAACAACAACACTTCTTTGGAATCAGTGTGCTTCTTTGCAAAATGAGAAGGTTGGATTAGATGACCTCTGGGGTCACTCCTAGCTGTAGTTTTATGACAGTGGCTTCTGAGCCTGGATAAACATGAGAAAACAAAAGAAGACAAAAACATGTTTGAATACAGGGTTCAGACATACCACACTTGTGGAAATGCAAATCACAAGATTGACATCCTATATAGGGAATTAATCAAAAAATGTCAGAGTTTGTAGGGAGCTCAAAGATTATCCAATCTAACCCCCCTCATTTTACAGAAAAGTGCCAAATTAAGCAACTTTGCCACCATCATCAGATCCACTATTAGGCAAAGGAGGAACAAAAATCTGAGTCTCTCTAAGCTGGATCCTAGCTTAGGGCTAGTTTTAATATGTCTAATATATAATACATAGAGAGTACAGAGTCTTGAGGGATATTCACAATTAGGAGGCAGGACAAGCTAATGATTCTTCATAAGAGAAGGAGCAACGCTTTGTACCCGGTTGGATATTAGAGATGAGGGAAAGGGAAGGATCAAGGATGATTGTAAATGTAGGAGAGTAGTAGTGAAACAAGGCTGGAGAAATAGGGTGGAGCTGGATTGTGAAGGGCTGAGGAGCTGATATTTCACAATGTAGGTACATATCTCAATTCATTCTAGCTTGTTTTATTTACTAAATAATTTAGAATGTGTTTCTATTTGCTCAGTGCTATTTTGATAGGCAGGTGAAAGAAGAGAGAATAGGGGGGAATTCAGTAGATGCTAAATCAGAGTTAGAGGTGCCAAGTGCTATTTTTTCTAATTCTAAAAGCTATTCAATTTAGAATAGGTAGGATAGTATGGGGTGGGATGGGACAAAATGAGATGGGATAGGTGAAGAAAAGAGAGGAGAAGAGGAGGAGAAGAGGAGAGGAGAAGGGAGGAGAGGAGAGAAGAGGAGGGAAGGAGAGGGGAGGGGAGTAGAGAAGAGGAAAGGAGAGGGAAGGGGAGAAGAAGAAAGCGGAGGAGAGGAGAGGAGAAAAAGGAGAGGAGAGGAGGGGGAGGAGAAGGGAGGAGAGGGGAGGAGAAGAGAAGAGAGGAGAGGAGAGAGAGGAGGGGAGGGAAGTGGAGGGTAGGGGAGAGGAAGGGATGGGAGAGAAGAAGGTATGGGGAGGAGAGAGGAGAGAAGAGGAGGGAAGGAGAGGGGAGGGGAGGGGAGGAGAAAAAAGAGGAGGGAAGGGGAGAGGAGGAAAGGGAAAGGAAGGAGAGGAGAAGAGAAGAGAGGAGAGGACAGGGAAGGGGAGGGGAGGGGAAGAAAGGGAAGGGAAGGGGAGGAAAGGGGAGGGGAGGAGAGGAGAGGGGAGGGAGAGAAGGGGAGGGGAGGAAAGGAGAGGAGAGGGTAGGAGAAGAGAGGAGAGAGAGGAGGAGAGGGGAGTGGAGGGGACGGGAGGGGAGAGGAGAGGACAGGAGAGGAGAGGAGAGGAGAAGAGGGGAAGGGAGGGGAGGGGAGGAGAGGGGATGGGAGAAGCTCCATCTCCTGTTTGGTTCCCTTTTACTGGCCCCTATAACTGGAATGCCCTCTCTCTTTACCTCTACCTGATTTCCTTCAAGACTCACCCTTTGGAGGATTCCTTTCCTGATCTCCAAAGCATCTAGTGTCTGGCACACACAGTAAGCACTAAATAAAAGCTTCTTGACTGTTTTGTGTTCATTTTTTTTATCCTTACGACCAGATGAGGAAGGTTGTTGCAACAATTCGGCTAGCAGCTGCTGTGGGGGTGTAAAACCAACAGCAACCAGCTTACAGAATACTGCAAGCCCAGGTTCTTTTGAACTGCTTAACTAAGGAAAACACCGTTAAGGGGTTAACAATCTCAATTTAATCCAGCATACAAATATCATTCACTTAGTTCAGGGGAAAAGCTAGCACCCTGAACTTCAGAGCAAATACAAACAAATTACAAACATACATTTATAAACAGACCAAATACAATTCATAGTTAACAACATCTGAGTTCAGCCTCAATATGCTCAATAATGGCTGGCTCAGAATCACGCATCACTACTGCTGCAGGTCAGAGCTCCAAAAAAGGGAAAGCCAACCTCTGGCTTTATATCTTGTTCAGGATCAAGGGTGAGTCACACATACGACTCACCCATATGACCTAAAATCGTCACAAAGAGGCGACTTAAATCCACGTGGTCTAAAAGCCTCTGATGTCACAAACATGTCACTCAAACCCATATAAACTAGGCTTTCCCTTGAGGCAAGGAGGACATCAAAGACTCCTAATTTAATCAAGGAAATAAAGGCCAAACTCTTCAAGTGCATTTGGTTGAATTAAGTGCTAAGAGCCCATTTTGATTGCCAATACACAGGTGCTGTTGGCATTGGCATCCTTATATTATAGATGAGGAAACTGCCCCTTCCAGCTACTGGTGCCTCACTCCCCACCCCCCATCAAATTACCTTGTTTTCTACCTGCCTATATATGTACATATTAAAAGGCAACATGTCATCGCGGATGGACAGGAACCATGTGAGTTTAAGCCCTGCTTCTGACCCCAGGGTAGGTAGGTGAACCCCTCAGTGTTCTAGACTAGCTGTGTCAACTTCAAATAGAAATGGATTCCTGTGGGTTACATAATGACTTGGAAAACCACAAATTTACACAATCTATGTTGTATTGTATTTTGATTTATTTTGCTAAACATTTGCCAATTATATTCTAATATGGTTTGGTCTTTGGAGTTTTTCAGGCCAAGTTTGCTCCTTCTGCATCACATCACCCCACCACCTCCATTTTCTTCCTTCCCTTCATCCCAGCATTGCTATCTGCACTCTATAGGGGAATAGACCTCTCCCTTTCTGTGCCTGGCTTTTGACTGATATGCCTAGGAATATCAGCAATCAACAAACCTTCATTAAGCAAAAATCATCAAAATTGTCAGGACTTGCTGGCCAAAATGGAATCTCAATCTACATTCTATCTGTAAAATTAAGGGGTTGGACTTAATGGCCTTCTAACAGACACCAATTACCTGGAGCCCAGGTAAGTTTGCCCCCGTCCATCTCCACCTTCTTTCCTCCCCCTTTTGCTTTCCTTACCAAGGTCTCACAATCTTTGGTCTTAAATCTGAGTCTCTTTCAACACCTACTTCAACTCAACTGAGTCTGTCAGAGATCTCATCTCTCAGCTATCAGAGTTCCTATTTACTTTTCTAATTATAGAGAATGAACCTGAGATTTCATGGCATCTCAGATGGAAAGATTCCCTCTACCTGTGCAGGTGGGCATCTTCCCTGCAACTTGAAGAGTCGCCTAGAGTCTTGAGAGGTTAAGTTACTTGTCCAGGGTCACACAGCCAGTATGTGTCAAAGGCAAGTCTCCCTGGCTCTTAGGTGACTCTATTCACATAGCTCCCTAGTTACTTAATTCCAGGCTTAACCCAAACACTAACTATATAATATTCTCAGTGAATTAGCCCAACGATTTATTTGATTTTTCCTCCTCTACATCATTCTTTTCTTCCCACTTGGTTTCCTCCTTAGTGAATGAAGTGGTACTTGCCTCCTCACATGACACTCCATCTCTCAATTCTAGGCATTTTCACTGGCTGCTCCCCATATCTGGAATGCTCTGTCTCCTCCTATCTGCCTCCTGGCTTCCTTCAAGTCTCAGCTAAAAGGCTACCTTCTCCAGGAAGCCTTTCCCAATCCCCCTTAGTGCCTTAGTACCTTCCCTGAGATGGCACTCAAACGATCCTGTCTATAGTTTGTTTGTACATTATAGTGTGCATCTCCGCATCAGACTGTGAACGCGCCTTGAAGGCAAAGACTATCTTTTATCTTTCTTTGTATCCCCAGTCACTAGTACACAGTAGGCATTTAACAAATGTTTACTGACTGATTGATCACTAAGTACTAGGAATGCAAAGAAAGGCAACAGTCTCTGCTCTCAAGGAGTGCAGAATCGAATGGGAGATACAACATGCTAACATCTCTATAAAAACAAGACATCTAAGAATAAGAACAAGAAGGATAGAATACAAACATCAGTGTATTGGAGCATGGAAAGTGTCTTTTAATAACAATTAAATTCTCCATATAAGAGCCATGTTTTGAATCTAAAAAAAATATAGGATATGCACCCTTGCCCTTAGCTCATGGTTAGGCTGCTAGGCATTGGAATAGACTTATACCGCCATCTGGTGGATAAGCATTTCCTGAATAATGGAGGAAAGTAGCAGCCAGGTACAGGCTAAATAAACAAGAATGCTTTGTACATTTCACAGAACTTTAGAAATCACATTGCTACCCATGAGCTCATAGAATCACAGCATCTCAGAGCAGGAAGGGACACAGAGCTTGTCTAGGTAGGCCATCCATATTTGGAGAGGAATGTCCCCCCTGACAAGTGGTTATCTAGCAGAGACTAGAAGGACCACTTAAGAGGGAGAACCCACTATATTCTGAAGCAGTCTATATTGCACTCTCAGATAGCTTTCATTTCGAGGTCTTAATACAAGCCTAAATCTGCCTCTGTAACTTTCACCATTGTTATTAATTCTGTCTCTAGAGCTAAGTAAAACAAATGTAAACCCTCTTTTTTAATGACAGTCTTTCAAATACCGCAACAAGACAGTCATTATATCCTCCTCCCTCCCAGTCTTGTCCTCTTCAGGATAAAAATACTGAATTAATACCATCGATCCTTATTTGTCAAGGTATTCGGCACCTTCACCTCAATTTATCAGTGCTCTTCATAAAGCATGGAGCCCAGAATTAAACCCAATAGCCCATGTGTGAAAATTCCCTCCAAACTTTGACATCTGCAAAATTGACAACTATGCCATTTATGTTTTTATGTAAGTCAGAAAGGAAGGAAGGAAGGAAGGAAGGAAGGAAGGAAGGAAATAAGGAAGGAAAGAAGGAAGGAAGGAAGGAAGGAAGAGAGAGAGAAGGAAGGAAGGAAAAAAGGGAGGGAGAGGGGAAAGAAGGAAGAAAGGAAAGAAGAAAGCTATGTTGGCGAAGCCAAGATGGTTGTTGGAAAGCAGGGACTTGCCTAAAGCTCTCCCCCAGGACCCTCCAAACACCCATAAAAATGGCTCTGAACAAATTCTAGAACTGCAGAACCCACTATATAGCAGAGGGAAGCAGGGTTCCAGCCTAGGACAGTCTGGATGGTCACTGGGTAAGGTCTACAGCACTGTGGTGGGAGCGGAGCACAGCAGAGCCCAGAGTGGGCCACACCCGGACCATCCAGACCGGGAGCCTGGTGGAACAGGCCATAGCACACTGAATCAGTGAGCTGTGGCAGTTACCTGACTTCTCAACCCACAAACACCAAAGACAACAGAAAAGGTTAGTGGGGAAAACTGCAGGGGGACAGAGTGAAAGGGGTTTATGGTTGACCACTGCCAGGGCACGGCAGAGGTGGTGCGGCTCTGAGGCTGCTACCAAAGCTACAGCTGCAGTTGCTTCTTGTCCCAGGACCACTGGGTGGGAGGAATTAAGCAGCAGATCAGAACAGGAGTGCACAGCCTGCTTAGATCTGAGTGGCGGTCTGGGTTGGAGGTCCTTGGGGGAGGAGGATAGCTGGTGTGGCAGAGCTCACTGTGTAGAAATAGCTTTGAAAACAACAGTGTAGCCCCACAAGTTTCAGACAAAGTATTTGCTACAAGCAGTCATACCCCAACAAAAAGCTCACAGGTCAAGTAGTTGGCTGGGAACAGGGCCAGGCAGCAAAAATGGACTCATATTCAGACTCAAACTTTGGAATCTTTCTTTGGTGACAAAGAAGACCAAAACATACAGACAGAAGAAATCAACAAAGTTGAAGAGCCTACATCAAAAGCCTCCAAGAAAAACATGAACTGGTCTCAGGCCATGGAAGAACTCAAAAAGGATTTGGAAAAGCAAGTCAGAGAAATAGAGGAAAAAATTGGGAACAAAAATGAGAGTGATGCAAGAAAATCATGAATAACAAGTCAATGACTTGCTAAAGGAGACTCAAAAAAATACTGAAGAAAATAAAGCCTTAAAAAATAGACTAACTCAAATGGCAAAAGAGCTCCAAAAAGCCAATGAGGAGAAGAATGCCTTGAAAGGCAGAATTAGCCAAATGGAAAAGGAAGTCCAAAAGACCACTGAAGAAAATACTACCTTAAAAATTAGTTTGGAGCAAGTGGAAGCTAGTAACTTCATGAGAAATCAAGATATTTTAAAACAGAAAGAAAGGAATGAAAAAATGGAAGACAATGTGAAATATCTCATTGGAAAAACCACTGACCTGGAAAATAGATCCAGGAGAGATCATTTTAAAATTATTGGATTACCTGAAAGCCATGATCAAGAAAAGAGCCTAGAAATCATCTTTCAAGAAATTATCCAGGAGAACTGTCCTGACATTCTAGAGCCACAGGGCAAAATAGAAATTGAAAGAATCCACCAATCACCTCCTGAAAAAGATCCCAAGAAGAAAACTCCTAACAATATTGTTGCCAAATTCCAGAGCTCCCAGATCAAGGAGAAAATACTGCAAGCAGTCAGAAAGAAACAATTTGAATATTGTGGAAACACAATCAGGATAACATAAGATCTAGCAGCTTCTACATTAAGGGATCAAAGGGCTTGGAATATGATATTCCAGAGGTCATTGGAGCTAGAATTAAAACCAAGAATCACCTACCCAGCAAAACTGAGTATCATGCTCCAAGGCAAAATACGGATTTTCAATAAAATACAGGACTTTCAAGCTTTCTCAGTGAAAAGACCAGAGCTGAATAGAAAATTTGACTTTCAAACACAAGAATCAAGAGAAGCATGAAAAAGTAAACAAGAAAGAGAAATCATAATGGACTTACTAAAGTTGAACTGTTTTGTTTACATTCCTACATGGAAAGATGATGTGTATAATTCATGAGACCTCAGTATTAGGGTAGCAGAAGGGAATACACACACACACACACACACACATATATATACATACATATATATACATATATACATATATACATATATATATATATATATATATATATATATAGACAGAGGGTTCAGGGTGAGTTGAATATGAAGGGATGATATCTAAAAAAATAAAATCAAATTAAGGAGTGAGAGGGGAATATATTGAGAGAGGGAGAAAGGGAGAGATAGAATGGGGTAAGTTATCTCGCATAAAAGTAGCAAGAAAAGCAGTTCTGTAGGAAGGGAAGAGGGAGCAGGCGAGGGGGAATGAGAGAATTTGCTCTCATTGGATTTGACCTGAGGAGGGAATAACGTACATCCTCAACTGTGTATCTTACTCCATAGGAAAGAAGGAGGAAGGAGATAAAAAGTGGGGACGATAGAAGGGAAGGCAGAAAGGGGGAGGAGGTAATCAAAAGCAAACACTTTCAAAAAGGGACAGGGTCAAGGGAGAAAATTGGATAAAGGGGGATAGGTTAGGAAGGAACAAAATATAGTTAGTCTTTCACAACATGAGTATTGTGGAAGGGTTTTGCATAACGATACACATGTGGCCTATGTTGAATTGCTTTCCTTCTTAGGGAGGGTGGGTGGGGAGGGAAGAAGGGAGAGAATTTGGAACTCAAAGTTTTAAAAGCAGATGTTCAATAAAAGTTTTTATATGTAACTAGGAAATAAGGTATACAGGCAATGGGGCATAGAAATCTATCTTGCCCTACAAGAAAGTAATGGAAAAGGGGATGGGGGGAGTGGGGTGACAGAAGGGAGGGCTGACTGGGGAATGGGGCAATGAGAATATATGCCATGTTGGAAGAGGGAGGGTAGAAACGGGGAGAAAATTTGTAATTCAAACTCTTGTGGAAATTGATGCTGAAAACTAACAATATTAAATAAATAAATGATAATTTAAAAAGAAGAAGAAAGTTATGTTCTAGATGTATTTTTAATTAATTAATTTATTTTTAGTTTACAACATTCACTTTCACAAGCTTTTGAGTTCCAAGTTTTCTCCCCCTCCTTTGCCTCCCCCTTCCCCAAGATGGTGTGCAATCTGATACAGGCTCTACACATACATTCACATTAAGCCTATTTTCACATTAGTAATGTTGCAAAGAAGAATTATAACCAATGGAATGAACCATGAGAAAGAAGAAACAAAACAAAACAAAAAAAGGAGGGAGAGAGAGAGTGAGTAAGTAGTATGGTTCGATCTGCATTCCAGCTCTGTAGTTCTTTTCTCCAGATATGGATAGCATTTTCCATCATGAGCTTTTTGGAGTTTTCCTAGAACCTTGCATTGCTGAGAAGAGCCAAGTCTATCAAAGTTAGTCATCCCACAATGTGGCTGTAACTGCACAATGTTCTGGCTCTGCTCACCTCACTTAGCATCTAGATGTGATTTAAAAACCTGTTTCTGCAGAATCCATGTTTGCCACTGTTATTGAATCATAGCATTAGAGCTTAAAGGAATCTTGAAGGCCACTGAGTCCAGTTCTTCATTTTATAGACGAGGAAACTGAGATACCAAGAAATAAAGTGAGCTGCCCAGGGTCACCTAGCTAGGATGGCAGGATTTCAACCTCATTCTGCCTAACATGAAGCCTAGTGCTCTATCCATTAGACATCATGGTAGAGATGGTACAGGCTAGAGGTGCCAGATATTGACTTGCTCTCTCTTACATATACATATATATATATATATGTGTATATAAATATATATACACACATATATGTATGTATATATATGCACATACATGTATGTATGTATATGTGTAGGTGTATATATACATATATTTTTATATTTTCATGTGTGTATGTGTATACAAGTATATACACATGCACACACACATATTTATAGTTAGTGGATTCTTGAAACTATAAGTTTAAAATTTGATTTTAATTTGTGAGTAAAGCTGTAAATAGTACAAAATTGTTTATAAACATTTCAAAAGTAAGCAATGCCTGTAAGAAGTTTCCTCAAGAACAATTAACGCTAGAGTAATTCCATTTCCTTTTGTGACAGTGTCACTAGACCAGTAGACACAATATAGCACAGTGGATAAAGGGCGAGCTTTCTAGTAAGAAAGATCTGGGTTCAAGTCCCGCTTCCTGCTTCTAAAGCATACTGGCTATCTGGACCTGGACAAGTCATTTAAACTCCCACTGGCTAACTCTTTAACACCACAAGTGGTAGAACAGGTGCTGATGGGCAGGAGTTTCTTCATTAGACATTACCTACACCAATGAAATCACAGGTCTGGACCAAAACCAAAACTCCTCAACTAGACTCGATGGATTAGGGGAATGCCACTGATATAGTTTAACTACATCTGAGCTAAGCATTTGGCAGTATCTCTTCTATCCCAGTGGACATATTAGAGAGATGTTTGTCAGGTGATAATGCAACTAGATTGAGTCTACAAATGCCTTGTAATTCTCGGGGGGGGGAAAAAAGTAAGCTCTTCGAAGGTGAGAGCTGTCTCACTTTTGAATTTGTATCCTCCATTACTAGCATAATGTATGATATAGTAGTCACTTAATAAGTACTTATTGATTGATTGGATTTTGAATTGGTTGAATAATTAAGATTCAATATGGAGCAATTGATGGTCAATTCTGTTGTGGTGACCTGAAGAACTGTCTGATTTTTTTTAATATTTAATACATCAATGACTTAGAAGAAGGCATTTTCACCAAACTTGTAAATGACCCAAAGCTGGAAGGGAGAAGTAGTATATATCTTGTAATGCACTTAGCACAGTTCCCGGCACATAGTATAGACTATGCTGCTGTTGCTTCTGCTGCTACTGTTCATAAGCCTATGAGGCTTGTAAAGAATTCTCACAGCAGAATGGGCAGACGAGAACAATTTCTTCCAAGTGCCATGAAGTTGGCACTGTAGAGCACTTACAGCTTGGTCAGACATAGAAGATGCCAAAATCATCCACTGCTTCTCAGGCATTTGCCAGTCATCTTGACTTTTGTCCTGCCACTGGACTTCAATGACCCTGGAAGGGAGTAAGGATGGTGACTTGGTAAAATTCTGCCTCATTTAAATCTGATTCATGTGCAAGTCAAGACATCATCCTGTGATGTCACTGACCCTCTTCAAAAACAAGGGATGAACAACAATAACATTATTATTATTAATATATCAACTAGTGTTCATGCTTAATAATACAATGGGGCTACAAACATGAATAAGATATTCCTACTCTCAAGAAGCCTACATTTTACTAAGGAGGTAAAACATGGTCACATAAAAGTAAATGTAGGATATAATAGGATGAATACAAATGATTGGGAAGAAAGAATATCATTAGGAGGCATCAGGAAGGACTTCTTGAAGAAGGTTGCAGGCATTTGAGCTGAGCCTTATAAGGAATTGGGGGTCCCAAAAGACAAGGGTAAGAAGGAAGAGCATTCCAGGTCTGTTGAGACAGTCTATTGGATGGCTGAGTCAGGATTCAAGGTTTTGAATGGCTAGAACAATTGATCACATATAAGAAGATGATATTTAACAAGGATGAATTTAAAGATCAATACTTGAGTGGGTAGGTTTGAATTAATTTTTTTTAATTTAAATTGATTGATTCATTAACTAAATAAAATTTAAATTAAACTAAATTAAATTTTAAAATTGAATTAAATATCAGACCTAGTATAGGCAATGCATCCCAAGAAAGCATGGGAGGGTGGTTATCTGCTGATTTTTAAAACCCTGCCAATTATACCTCTTCCTCCCTCTCTCCTTTCTTTCTTCTTCCTTCCCCTTCTTTCTCTTCTCTACATTCCCACCCCTTAGCATTCCTATAATGTCTTCCAGAAAGGATGAGGCACTGTCATCTACCCACACCTTATGGATGCTTCTCTGTTGTTTCCTTCCAGGCTATCTTGTTACTCACCCTAAGAGAAGTGTTTGGGCGGATATGTTCTTGACAAGTATCTTTAAGAAGGTAACTCTGTCAAAGGGAGGAAGTTGAGCCAGGAGTTAATGCAGCATTACTTTCTTCTGGAGGACTGTTCCCCAAGCTTCATGCTTGTTAACCCAAGCTTGCTGGGCTAATTATAAATTATCCTGGTAATCAGAGAAGAAAGCCCAAGGATATATTCACTTAATTGGAAGAATAGGGAATTTGTAAACCATTGAAAAGTTCAAGGAACGGTAGGAAAACATTTAGAATTAATCTGGGCTTATGGGCTCAGTATATGCTGACTTGAGTTTTATTTAGTGGATCTCAATGAGCAGAAATGTACTTTGTGCAAAAAATATCATCACTATTGAATAAATTCATTCATAATTCATGGATGGATAGACAGATGGATGGATGGATGGATGGATGGATGGATGGATGAACAAATGAATTTCCTGAGTTAAGGACATATTTACTGCTATGAACACAGTATTTCCAGGAAAACAACAAAAAAATACTGTGGCCAATGTGCTTGAGATAATTCATAATTTTGCCACTAGGTGTCAATATACCTTCATGATAAAGGTAAGCTCTGGCCGTCTTAGTGTCTGTTACTGTGAAAGTGTTTTAAAGGCTGGGGCGTGAGGGTGGTCTTAGTTTTTTTTTTTTTCAATGCATATAAAAGGGGACCTTTCAATCAGTTATTCCTATGTCTGCAAATTCCAAGACATATTGTAGACCAAATGTTCAATCTTTATCTTCTGTTATCAGTTCTCTAATATTAGATAGTAAAACTTATTTTTTTTAAAATTAAAACAAAGGTTTGAAAGCTAACTAAAATTTTATTTTGTTTTGAAATAATGTTTCATTTATTTATTCTTGTATTCATTTACTTATTTGTTTATGTCCTTGTTTGTTTACATCATAGTCTTTCTCTGAAATGCCCTCCAGTCTCTATTGTTGCTTGACAAAGGCACAGCATTTAATAGGGTATGTAACATATGACCCCTGTTCCTCCCTGGCTCCACTGAGAAGATAGAAATATTTCATTATCTCTTCTCCAAGACCAAGATTGATTATTTCCATTAAGCTGCGCTCAGATGCCTTTTTGTCGTGGTATTTCCATTTACATTCTGTCTTTTGCAAACCTGTATGTCGTTTGGTCGTTTTTCAGCCATGTCTAACTCTTCATTCGGGATTTTCTTGGCAAAGATAGTGGAGTCGTTTGCCATTTCCTTCTCCAGTTCATTTTACAGAGAAAGAAATTGAGGCAAACGGGGTTAACTGACTTTCCCAGGGTCATACAGCCAGTAAGTGTCTGAGGACAGATTTGAACTCAGGAAGAGAAGTCTTCCTGATTCCAAGCCCCATGATCTATCCATGAACCACCTATTCTCCGTTCCTCTTTAGCTGTTTATGAACACACAAAAATACCTGCCAGCAGAAAAAAAGAAATGTCGATAGTCCTGAGGCAAGAGAAGCAAATTCATCGTGCTGGATGCTAGAGAGATACAAAATTCCTTGCACTTTAAACTGAAGAGAAGGTCCTGACCTGCATTGGTAGACTGAATTCCCTCAACTGGGAGTTGTCTTTACCATTCATTTTAATTAGGAAAGGTGAATTCTACTATTCTACTCATGAAGAGAACTCAGATTTTTTTTTTCCTCCAGCAGAATACTCATTTCACAGAATCAACCACTTATGGGAGATATTGTGGTACAGTAGATAGAACCACTCACTGGCTGTGAAGGCTGGGAACACAATAGGTTCAAATCTCCTTTATGAGGAAATTTAAAATCATTAAAATCACAGGTTTCTATTGTTCATTGAGATCTCTTAAAAACTGATCTCTAAGGATTTTTTTAAATTGACTCAACCGAAATAGATATTCTCCGAATGTATTTGTTTCGGGTGCCCTCATACTTCCTTTCATTTTAATATCTTAATTGATAACTTTTGTTTTTACATCACCTTCATTTCCCAAAATCTCCTTCCCTCCTCCCCCCATTGAGAGAGCAATACCTTAGGATAAACAATAAAAAAGAAAGAGGGGGGAGAAAGAGTTCAAAAAATTAATCAACACATTAACTCCAATTTTGTTGTCTAAAGTACCATTTCCAGTTATATATGTAGATATAGCATGATTTTATATATAACATGATATATGCATATACAATGTGATATATGTATATACAATGTAATATGTGCATATGTGTGTAAATAACATATTGCATATGCTGCATATGTATAAATGTGTATATGTATGCATACATACATAGATATATGTGTATATATGTCTTTATATTTATGTATATATACACATATATACATGTGCATGCGTACATACACATACATTTATGTAATGATGTACTGGAATGGTCGAATCCCACGGTCTTTGACTACTTGACTATAAGACTATAAAAATACTGGAAAAACTATTCCATTTGTTCCCTTCCTCCTATTCCATCTATCAATTCTCTTGTGGTGATCTAGCTTAAAGGGGTCTCACACCACACTTTTTACAGGCTTATTTTCCCCTCCACTGCTTTTCTCTGTTTCATGAAGAAATGATGCTCATCATCTTCCTTCATCCTCCTCATTCCCTCACCTGACTGTCAATAAATCATAGGAACACAGAGATTCAGAGCTACAGAGGCATCTCACAGGTAATCCTAGGACAACCTGCTCATTTTAAGGAAGCAGCAAATGATGGTCAGGGAAGACGAATAACTGTCCAAAAGTTGAAACACTAAGTGTTGGAGAGGAGATCTGAACCTGTATTGTCTGCCTTCAGAACCAACATTCTTTGGATTGTACCACAATGCCTCCCATAATTGTCTAATTCTGTGAACTGAGAATTCTACTGGAGAAAAAAAAAAAGACTCAGAGAAAAATCTAAGAGTTCTGTTCATGTGACTAGAATACCAGGATCCACCTTCTTTAATCAATCACCCAACAAGTATTTATTAAGTATCTACCACAGTCCAAGCATCATGCTAGACTCAGGATACAGAAGCCAAAATGCTTTTGAGAAATTGACATTCTATCGGGGAAGATTGCTTGTACATAAATATGAATAGGCAAAATACAAGGCAGGTTTATTTGTATGGAGAAGGGCACCAGTGTTAGGCAAGGTAGAGAAGATAGAAGACACCTTTTAAATAAGGTTTTGAAGGAAACAAGAGATTCTAAGATGCAGAGGTGAGATGGAAGGGCATTCCAGACATAGAGCATAAAGGCTAAAATTATAACATCATTTGTCTCCAGTGGTAAACTCAATTTTACTGCCAGACCAAAATAAAATGCCAATAACCATTCCCAAACTAGTCTGGGCACTCTATCAGATAAGACAAAAAAGAAGGAAATGAATATGAGCCAGGCCTTAAAATATTCCATGCATATCCACAACTCAGAGCATGCCCATTGTCTTGATCATTACATAAATTAATATTTAATTCTCTTTGCATTAGGGCATCAAGTATGACATTGAAGTGCTTATTAATATTTATCTACCTAATTAACCTTTCTTTATGATATGCATGTGCTAAGAAAAAAAAAATGAATTTGGAGAAGTTAATTGTTATTCTTTGCCTAATTAATGGAATGATGGGACACTTTGCCAAATAGGCTTCTAAAATGCATTAAGCTTTGGCCAAAAGACTGCCCTGCTTAGGACCACATTTCTTTAAGACCATTAAACTTATGATAAGAAGGCTTTTTAGTAGTTGAAGAGAGAAAAGGTGACACCTAGTGGCTGACTAGATTATTTTCTCTCTCAAATTCCAACATTCTAAATAAAAGAAATATTGATTCTTGTTACACTCAGGCTGAAAGGTTTGAATTTCAGTATAGTCAGTGACTTGTAGCCGATGGCAGGCTTCCAGTAATATATTCTCTAGCATTTTAGAGTTCTCATCTTTTCTGTACTAACTGCCTATGGTAGCACGAAAAGTCTTCTCAATTTTACTGAAATCATTCCAAAAAGGCATCAAACAGAGATCCGTAACTTTTTGTTGATATCCTGGACTGCTTTGGCCACCTGGTAATGCCTGTCGATGCTTTTTCAGAGGGATATTTTTAAATACATCAATTAAAATACAAAAGAAAAGATATTGTAATATAGCCATCGAGATATTACCAAAAAAATCATCTATCCTTGGGTGGTTAAGAACCCCTGATTGAAAGGAAAGGTAGAATGGTATAACAGATAAAGAGGAAGCTTTGAACTCAAGAAATAAGAGTCCTGCCCCTGGGGCACATTGGCTTTGTGATTCTTGGTAAACTATTTAACTTATTTTGTAAACTGTTCCATATGAGATGATGTACTTAAATGAAGATAAGTCCTAGGATATATATTTATGTATGTATATGTATATATATATATATATATATATATATATAGAGAGAGAGAGAGAGAGAGAGAGAGACAGAGACAGAGAGACAGAGAGAGAGAGAGAGAGAGAGAGACAGAGAGACAGAGAGACAGAGAGAGAGAGAGAGAAGAGAGAGACAGAGAGAGAGTCTATGTCACTTTCTATGCTAAGAAATGCACTATCACTAAAACATAAAAATTAAGACTAGCTCATTTAAAATAGTCACCTAAAACACTCAAAACATATACATTTGAAGAAAAGTTAGGTGATAAATTTGACCTTAGACACTTTACCATCTATGTGACCCTATGAAAATCACTTAATCTCAATTGTCTCATCTGTAATATGCCATAATAATAGCAGAGCTATTGTAAGGATCAAAGAGCTGTTGTAAGGATCAATTATGATGTTTTTAAAGCACTTTGCAAATCTTAAAATACTATATAAATGCTAGCTATTACTACATCCTTTCTAGCAATGAAGTTGGTAGCATGTTGGGTCTTGAGTCAGGAAGTCCTGAGATCAAATCCAACTTCAGACATTTATAGTCTGTGTGACCCTTGGCAAGTCACTTAATTGTTGCCTGTCTCAATTTCCCCGACTTTAAAATGGGGATAATGATAGGGCTTCCTTCCCAGAGCTTTTGGGAGAATCAAATGAGATACAATTTTGAAGCACTTAGCACAGTGCCTAGTACATAGTGGCCACTTAAAAATACTTAATTTATTTCTTTTTATCATAAAATCCTAGGACCATATTTGTAATGCTGGAAGGGACCTTTGAGGTCATATAGACTAATCTCTTTTTCAAATGAGGAAACTGAGTCCCTGGGAGGTATCTTTCCCAAGGTCACATGTAGTTAGTAAGAAGTATCCAAGGATCTCAGAATGTTTGGGAAATGGAAACCTAGAGAAATAAAGTCCTTTATTCATGATAAATACAGAAAATGATCCTGGGGGCGGAGCCAAGATGGAGGCTGGAAAGCAGGGACCAGCGTGAGCTCCCCGCCAAGTCCCTCCAAAAACCTATAAAAAAACTGCTCTGAACCAATTCTAGAACTGCGGAACCCACAAAACAGCAGAGGGAAGCAGGGCTCCAGCCCAGGACAGCCTGGATGGTCTCTGGGTGAGGTCTACCCCTCATGGAGCTGAGAGCAGAGTGGAGTGGAGCAGAGCAGAGCCCAGCATGAGCAGCGCGGACCAACCAGACCACGAGTCGGGCAGAGCAGGCCCTAGCACTCTGAATCAGTGAGCTGCAGCAGTTACCAGACTTCTCAACCCACAAACACCAAAGACAACAGAGAAGGTTAGTGGGAAAAGCTGCAGGAGTGGAAGGAGTTCACAGTTCGGCTACCAGCCCCAGGGGCAGCAGAGGTGGGACAACTACAAAACTACAGCTGCAGTTGCTTCCGGCCCCAGGCCCACCTGGTGGGAGGAATTAAGAGGCAGATCAGAGCAGGAGTGAAGAGCCTGCTGAAGATTTAAGTCCAGTCCGGGTTGGGGGTTCTTGGGGAGCGAGGAGTGCTGCTGTGGCAGAGCTGGCGCATCACCCCAAGCATGGAACATAGTTCTCTAAACTCTACAAGCAGTCATACCCCACTGAAAAACTCAAGGGTCAAGTTAGTTGGCTGAGAATATGGCCAGGCAGTGAAAATGCACCCAGATTCAGTCTCAGACTTTGGATTCTTTCTTTGGTCACAAAGAAGACCAAAACATACAGACAGAAGAAGTTAACAAAGTCAAAGAGCCTACAACAAAAGCCTCCAAGAAAAACATGAACTGGTCTCAGGCCATGGAAGAGCTCAAAAAGGATTTGGAAAAACAAGTTAGAGAAGTAGAGGAAAAATTAGGAAGAGAAATGAGAAGGATGTGAGAAAACCATGAAAAACAAGTCAATGACTTGCTAAAGGAGATCCAAAAAAATACTGAAAAATATACTGAAGAAAACAACACCTTAAAAAATAGACTAACTCAAATGGTAAAAGAGCTCCAAAAAGCCAATGGGGAGAAGAATGCCTTGAAAGGCAGAATTAGCCCAATGGAAAAGGAGGTCCAAAAGACCACTGAAGAAAATACGACCTTAAAAATTAGATTGGAGCAAGTGGAAGCTAGTGACTTGATGAGAAATCAAGATATTATAAAACAGAACCAAAGGAATGAAAAAATGGAAGACAATATGAAACATCTCATTGGAAAAACCACTGACCTGGAAAATGGATCCAGGAGAGAGAATTTTAAAATTATTGGACTACCTGAAAGCCATGATCAAAAAAAGAGCCTAGAGAGCATCTTTCAAGAAATTATCAAGGAGAACTGTGCTGATATTCTAGAGCCACAGGGCAAATAGAAATTGAGAGAATCCATCGATCGCCTCCTCAGATAGATCCCAAAAAGAATTCTCCTATGAATATTGTCACCAAATTCCAGAGCTCCCAGATCAAGGAGAAAATACTGCAAGCAGCCAGAAAGAAACAATTTGAGTATTGTGGAAACATAATCAGAATAACCCAAATCTGGCAGTTTCTACATTAAGATATCGAAGGGCTTGGAATACAATATTCTGGAGGTCAATGGAGCTAGAATTAAAACCAAGAATCACCAACCCAGCAAAACTGAGTATCATGCTCCAAGGCTAAATATGGATTTTCAATAAAATAGAGGATTTTCAAGCTTTCTCAGTGAAAAGACCAGAGCTGAATAGAAAATTTGACTTTCAAACACAAGAATCAAGAGAAGCATGAAAAGGTAATCAAGAAAAAGAACAAGAAAAACAAATCACAAGGGACTTACTAAAGTTGAACGTTTTGTTCACATTCCTATGTGGAAACATGATGTATATGATTCATGAGACCTCAGTATTAGGGTAGCTGAAGGGAATATGCATAGATAGATAGATAGATAGATAGATAGATGTTTATGTATATATATGTATAAGTGAATGTGTATGTATTTATATATGTATGTGGAGAGAGAGAGAAACAGAGAGAGAGAGAGAGAGAGAGAGAGAGAGAGAGAGAGAGAGAGAGAGAGCAGGCACAAGGTGAGTTGAAAATGAAGGGAAGATATCTAAAAGAAATAAAATCAAATTAAAGGATGAGAGAGGAATATATTGAGAGAGGGAGATAGGGAGAGATAGAATGGGGTAAATTATCTCGCATAAAAGTGACAAGAAAAAGCAGTTCTGTAGGAATAGAAGAGAAGGCAGGTGAGGGATGAATGAGTGAATCTTGCTCTCATCAGATTTGACCTGAGGGGGGAATACCATATATACTCAATTGGGTATCTTACCCCACAGGAAAGAAGGAAGAAAATAAAAAAGGGGGGATGATAGAAGGGAGGGCAGATGGGGGTGGAGGTAATCAAAAACAAACATTTTCGAAAGGGGACAGGGTCAAGGGAGAAAATCCAATAAAGGGGGATAGGTTAGGAAGGAGCAAAATATAGTCAGTCTTTCACAATATGAGTATTGCAGAAGGGTTATGCATAATGATACTCATGTGGCCTATGTTGAATTGCTTGACTTCTTAGGAAGGGTGGGTGGGAAGGGAAGAGGGGAGAGAATTTGGAACTCAAAGTTTTAAAAACAGATGTTCAAAAACAAAAAAAAAGTTTTTGCATGCAACTAGAAAATAAGATACACAGGCAATGGAACGTAGAAATTTATCTTGCCCTACAAGAAAGGAAGGGAAAAGGGGATGGGAGGGGAGTGGGGTGACAGAAGGGACGGCTGACTGGGGAAAAGGGCAACCAGAATATACACCATTTGGAGTGGGGGGGGAGGGTAGAAATGGGCAGAAAATTTGTAATTCAAACTCTTATGAAAATCAATGCTGAAAACTAAACATATTAAATAAATAAAAAAACAGGAATAATCAGAAAAAAAGATATACAGAAAAAGCAATTAATAAAATTTATGTGTATAAAAAAAAGAAAATGATCCTAGATCCACTGACTCCAGCCATGTTTCTCATGCCAGGGCAGCAGATGATCAGTGCTGGGGTACATCTCCCCTATAATCTTAAAGGCTTTAGTTAGAGAAGAGGAAAAAAGGCAAAGGAAAAAGGACAAGGTTAAGATAAAGCTAAAGAAAGACTGAAGAAGAACCAGAAAGAAATGTCAGATAGTCAAAAGATTGCTTTAAGGTGGATTTGGGGAGCAGATACCATAGTGGAAAGACACCAACCAGCTTAATGACACATCCATGATATCGATTGCTTGGAACTCTTATCATACATCCCCATGTTACATTACTCGAGCTTAGCATATTAGATTATAAAAATCTTCTTTCTCCTCTTTCCCAACTGCATTTTGAGAATGGTCTATATAACCTTGCAAGGAAGGGCAAAATGTGAAACGTTTTTCTATTGTTCCTGTTTTCTTTTCACAGAGCAATAGACAGTGTGATGCTTAATGAGCTCTGAACAGTGATTTATGTAATGCATAATGAATTTCAACACTCAGAATAGTCCAAATCCTGTTTCAGGCTATCATTATTCGACACTCTAACCATTCCAAACCATCCAATCCAAAGCAACGTGGCAGCATTATTTAACTTTACTTTTTATAAGCAATTTATCATGAACCTCAAAGACTGAATATGCAAAGGAATTTTCGTTTTATCAGCATTGAAAATTCCTTATGTGGGAAACTCCCTTCCAAGAGATAGACTTAAACCCATGTATGGGTGAGAAGATTCTAAGATCATCAGATCCTAAATGTAGACCAGGAAGAAGTCTCGGAGGACATCCATTCCAACCCTCTCATTTTATAGATGAGGAAACTGATTCCAGGGCAACCAGCTGACTCCCCTCCCCCAAGATCACTCAAGTAGTGAATATAAGAGGCAAACTATGGGACTTAAACGTGCCTTGGAGAGAGAGTCATAAAGCTACTCGGTGTCAAGGATCTTATTACTAACATCAAGCACAGCATTCTATGTCCTCTTCTGTGGCTACCTCTAATTTAACAATAACAAAACTGACTAGCACGTGCATTTATAACTATTTACACTTATTTTCACCATGGAAAAATCAACATAACATCAGCTATTTCCTTCTTTTCTGGGTCCCTTCCCACTGTCTTTTCCCATTCACCATTTATTTGTGTCTCTCTTCTCTTTTCGGATAGTTGAGGCTCCTATCTACTGATTCTGAGGCAGCTAAGTGATACAGGAGATAGAATACCGGGCCTGGGGTCAGGAAGACCTGAGTTCAAATCCAACCAAAGAGACATAGTAGCTGTGTGGCCCTGGGCAAATTACTTAACCTCTGTTTGCCTCAAATGTAAAATGGGGGTGGTAACACCACCCTCCTCACAGGAATGCTGTGAGGATCAAATGATACAATATTTGCAAAGTGCTTAGCACAGTGCCTGGCATTTAATAAATGATTTTTTTTTTACCTTCAGCTACATCTCAGGTAATGAAAGAATTACTGAATGTGATGGATAAGCTACTGTCACAGATCTGAAAAATCATGGAGAACCACCAAAATTAAGGAAAGGTGCACAAATGTTGTAAATGACATTTCAACTATAAGCCTATTAGTTTCTCTTCCTAGTAAAATCCTAGAAAGCCATAGTAAAGAGGCAATTTGTGATCAAGTGGAAAAAGGAGTGATGTGCCAGCATTGATGGAAATTAAGAATCCAGTTGTATGACCAAACCCAAAGAGTAGTCATTCCTTCAAATAATCAGTGAACAATCACTAAGTCCTAACTCTGTTCCAGACATTGTACTAGACACTAGGCATGCAAATACAACAATGAAACAAGCCCTTCTCACAAGAAGCTAACATTCTAACAATGTCATTCATGGATTGATGCCAAAAGAAGATCTCTGCTGCCACATCCAAGGTATTTGTTCTTGCCTCTGAGTTGTTCAACATTTTCTATCAATGACATGGATTAAAGCAATGATATCAAACTCAAATGGGAGGGCTGCATATTGACTCATAAAACCATAAATGGCTACTCAGCACAATAGCAGCCCTTCTTCTTCCATTTGGTCAGCTATGACCCTAAGTCCCTGGTAACCATGTCAAAGGGACCCATGGTTGGCATTGATCTTGCCACCATTTGTTCCTGTGTAGGAGTCTTCCAACATGGGAAAGTGGAGATCTTTGCTAATGACCAAAGAAACAGGACCACCCCATACTACATCACCTTCATTGACACAGAACATTTAATCAATGATGCTGCAAAGACTAAAGTTGCAATGAACCCCACCAACACAGTTTTTGATGCCAAACATCTGATTGGTCGTAGACTTGATGATGCAGTTGTACAGTCAGACATGAAGCACTGGCCTTTTATGGTGGTGAATGATGCAGGCAGGCCTAAGGTCCAAGTGGAGTACAAAGGGGAAACCAAAAGTTTCTATCCAGAAGAAGTATCTTCTATGGTCTTGACCAAGACAAAAGACATTCCTGAAGCTTACCTTGGGAAGACTGTCAAAAATGCTGTGGTCATAGTATCAGTCTATTTGAATGATTCCCAACGTCAGGCCGCCAAAGATACTGGAACCATCGCTTGTCTCAATGTGCTCTGAATCATCAATGAGACAAGTGCAGCTGCTATTGCTTATGACTTCGACAAAAAGGTTGGTGCCGAGAGAAATGTGTTGATCTTTGATGTTGGAGGTGGTACTTTCAATGTCTCCATTCTTATCATTGAAGATGGCATTTTTGAGGTCAAGTCCACAGTTGGGAACACCCACTTGGGTGGGGAGGACTTTGACAACTGAATGGTCAACCATTTCATTGCCAAGTTCAAGAGAAAACACAAGAAGGACATCAGTGAGACCAAGAGGGCTATTGGCCGTCTTTGCACCACTTGTGAAAGTGCAAAGAGTGAATGTTTTCTCTTCCTGTTCTCTTCCAGTACCCCAGCCAGTATTGAAAGTGACTCCCTCTGTTAAGGTATCGACTTCTGTACATCAATCACCTGAGAACATTTCAAAGAACTGAATGCTAATCTCTTCCACAGCCTGTGGAAAAGACTAAGGCCAAGCTAAGATAAATCACAGATTCATGACATGACATGACAAAATCCAGAAGTTTCATCTTCAGTGGCAAGGAGTTCAAGAAGAGTTTCAATCCTGACGAGGCTGTTGCCTATGGTGCAGCTATCCCAGCCACCATTTTGGAGATAAATCTGAGAATGTGCAGGACTTGCTACTGCTGGCTGTCACTCCTCTTTCCCTTGGAATTGAAACTGCTGGTAGAGTTATGACAGTTCTGATCAAACATAATAACACCATCCCTATCAAGCAGACACAGACCTTTACCACCTATTTGGACCACCAGCCTGGTGCACTTATTCAGGTTTATGAAGGTGAGAGAGAAATGATGAAGGATAACAATCTGCTTGGCAAATGTGAGCTCACAGGAAT